>NC_142823.1:7244210-7395131 GCF_057945365.1 Rhopilema esculentum | reverse complement strand
CCTCAATGAACACCAAGTTGGAGATAGAGAGCAATGGAAGGGAGAGAAGAAAGGAACATTGATCACATATAAAATGGGAAAAGCTGCATAAGAAGAATAATAAGAAGAACCTGAAAGAACATCATGAAATACCTAAAAGTGTAAAATCAGTCTAATGTGTTTTGAATTGGCTGAGATATGGCCATATGTTCACTGGCTCATCCCCATCAAACCTCTGTAATTTCCTCTCTGTTAATAGCATTATGAACAGAGCAAAAATAACAGTGATTGATTAGCAAACTTCAAATCCTTCATTGGCCATATCTCACCAAATTTTAGACATATTTGACTGATCTTGCATAATTAGTAGTATTTCATGGTGTTCTTTTATGCTATATGGTTAAAATTCAAAAATTCTAAGGAAATAGTTTCTTTGTGACATCACATGTAAGAGCTCTATACTAATAACGGTGGCCAAAAAATTTCCATTGGTCTGTGCAACTATCTGGCCTTTTGACTAAGGGGCAGGATTTGTTTGCTCATCTCAAGGACAATTTGAGTAAAGGAACATCTCGTCATGATTACCTCAAGGATGATTGTTTACAATTTAGCAAATGGAAACACAAGATAGACCAGAACTTGGTCTACTTATCAAATTCATATTAAGAATAAAACTTCAGTAATATGTCTTCAAGTAAGTAGGTGCTGGAAGCTTCTTCAGAGGGTAAGCACAATTTGTGAACTGAGAAAAATTATTCCTAAAAGCAGCAGTCTTATTGTATTGGGTGGCAATGATGCAACCTTCATCTCAATTATATGCCAGACAAAGACAGAATAATGGGAAATCCTTAGCCTATCCTGATATTTATGGCTCTGGAATAACCAATATGGATATTTGTCTGTATGTTCACATATGAATTCTTGAGTCTGTTAAAAAGTTTTGAACACCTAGACTGCAGAGTAAAGCACTTCCACAACAAGATATTGGGTGTGCAAGATCAAAATATCAAGTGTGCAAGTGTGCACTTTGGTAGAAGTGTGTAGTTCAGTTGTGTATATTAGCATGCAAAACTATGCTGGAGCCAAAGGATAATCAACTAAGAAGCAAACATGAACTAAGGTAAGTATAAAGGATATTTATTCTGTTATCAAACCAGTGCAAGATTATGTTTATTTTGGGGAAACTCAATTCTTCACTTGCCCTAAGCAATATGACACACCCATGCCCCGATCTTGAAATGCCAACCGATTATCAGATGTGCAGAAACATCTTAGAAAAATATCTTGGGGTTGGACTTGTCATATTCTGCAGTCTAGCTGTACACCATATGAACAAGCATGAATAACTGGTCCTTATTTATTTTTTAGGTAGACAACCACAAAATCTTGGATGTAAAGGTGTGCATTTATCATTTGTTACATATTTCTGGTTCAACTTTCAACTACAATTTATAAATAATATTTTCAAAGAGAAGTGTGGCAGTCGTCAAATGTTGTTATTGATATCATTTCTGACGTTTTTCTGGTACAAAAAATAAAGCTGCTTTTTTAACTATTACTGAGAAACTTTCATGGCACAGGGTGAGTAAAAGCAAGCAATGTCTCTTTGAAAAGTGGTAGAGGCGAACTGGTATTTGAACCAAATCTATTAGGCCAACGTTGCTTTGATGGAACAGGGAAGTCTACTTCATTTCAAACAAAAAAGATAAGTTTCAGAAGTCCATCGATGCTTACCTTTAGCCAGAATCTTAAAGAAAACCTGTCGACTGGAAAAAGATTCTAAACCTCTTAAAGAATAGCAAAAGTGTTGCAAAGTATATCCTAAACAGTTTGCGGATGTGGCCTACATACATGGCGGCACATTTGAACAAGGACAAATCAACTCACATTATAATCAACATCTTTTCGAGAAACTCGACTTGCTCTTCGTCCATCTTCCCGTTCCTTTCCTCTGAAACTAAACGATTCCTTAAACGAATGTCTGGTGTGCACCATTTTAAGTCCTTTTAACTGTACTTGACTTTGCTCATCTTCTTATCATTAAACCGCCATGTTTTCTTTTGAAAGAGATGTGCGCGCATATTTTCCCGCCATGATGTAGACCCAAGCCTCTCGGAAAGAAGAGTTCCAGAAAATGACGTCATAAAAACAATACCTTTTGTATTTACGAAACAATAAAATACCTTTTGTAGTTGCAAAAAATCAGTAAAGGATATTGGGACTCAATGCAGGTATAGCAAGTGAAATTACAGTGATTTGCCAATAGGTAACTGTTAAAGTCGAGAATAAAGAGGGCCACCTTTTACTTGGGAATTCGAAGATCACGGGTTGCCCTTTATTTGAAAATCTTACTTCATCAACGAAAAAGTTTGGCTTAATGTTTAAAGTGCAAAAGGTCCTTCTCATCGCTATCCACACTACTTTAACCCCATTAGTTTTTTTACTTAAAATGTGAACATAAACTTCATTTAAATAAGAGATTGAATAACCTTCTTCCTGCTTTGAAAATGGTAAAACATGGTGTACCTTTATGAGCAACCATTTATCAAAACCTTAATTTTTTTAATCCTCCTAACTTGCTCCTAACACATTTGTGTCCTTTCGGAATCGGGGGCTGTTCACAGGATACTTGCCTAAAAACCGGGGAATGCCTAAATCATAGGTTTTTAAGGATGGCTTTAGGTTATATCTGGTCTATCATTCTCTTCTTTGCATTAGCTGAACGTCTTCTACTTGATTACGTGACCAGAAAATTTGATTCCAGCAGTAGCCGCGCCATGGGGGGACACGCCCCCTCCCCAGTTTTTGGCAAGAACAGTTTTGTATTTCGTCTAAATTCGATGAAAAAAATGTTAGGGGCTATATTTTGGCAACGTTTTGTGATGCAATCTTATAATATAATTTAATGATGTAATTTTGTGATGTGATGTCTTTGAGACTGCCTTTACGTAACCAAAAGTTAGCCATGGGCGACCTCTTCAGGAAAAATTGACCCTCTATGTTCGTAAAAAGGCGTTTTCTGGTGTAAATAAGGGCATGGCCTAAAAGTTTCTGTTTTGTCTCCCCCCCCCCTCCAGAGCCTAGTGGCTGGCGCCGCCATTAGATTCCAGTTGTAGTTACAATCTCACGACTTGGACTTTTTATAGAAAATTCAGACAAAGGAGAATGGGCAAAAAAATACACGAAACAATCAAGAAGACATGTAAACATCATCCGAGATTTGACAGGACTGAATATAGCAGAAGAAATTAACAATGAAATAGTTTGGGCTGAAATGCAGCAGTTGTTTACTAATATAGAATTTATCTTTGCAATGATGACTATAAAGATCGTTTTTTGCTTGAGTGCAGGTATCCCTGCACGATAATGGAATCTGCGCAGATGAAGAAGAAAATTCGTTACAATTTACTGTCTCGATATTAATCTTGAAAAAAAATTAAGCAGAATCGTCAATTTCAAGACTGGAATGGACAAAACGTACTTTTACTCTAGCTGGCTTTATAATTAGACGAATTAATACAATTATCTTTCACTCAAATACAGTCTAAATTGTGTCCAAAAGAAATGGACTCAACAGAGAGGCTTGTGACAAGTCAGTTTCCACTCCATTGCTTAAGTGTTCCTCCGTATCTTTTGCAAATTCCGTTTTCCTCGTACATGCACTTTAGAAATACACATTTAAACTTCAACTTTTTGAAGAAAATATCCAAAACAAAGGTTGAAGCTGCCGAGCCTGATTTCTCCAAGCACCGGTAAAACCTGTCATCACAGTCACACGACATTATTGTGTAACCGTAGAAATTTGTTATGCCATAGGCTGTGGTATCTTGCAGGATCCTTTTGCTGCAATGATCGTGTTCTCGACAGCATGCATCAGTTCTCCAGAAAAAGCCAAGATCGTAATAGCTCTTCGCTTTGTTGCCTCGTCCACACCAGTTGGTACCTGTTAGACAGAATTCGAGCTAAAGTAGATCTCAAAAAATTGCATTTTGAAAGCTGTAAAATTTTGCTTTGTGCTTTATTTTTGATTCTGTCTAGGAAAGGGAAATTTATCTTTACTAATGAAGTACATGATTTCCATCATCACAAAAGAATTTTTAGGAATTTTTCAAAATAGATAAAAGCTTTATTATTGGTTTTTCTCACTGTATTTGAGCTTTTGACTGCCGTATCATCTCAAGTCTGCAAGTCCCTTTTGCTGTTTAGGCATCTTTAAAATATTAGAAACTTGCATACAAGACGACAAATTTGAATGAATTTAAGCATTAAGAGGTATCTTAAGGTGCTCTTTCAAGATTTTTGAACGACATTCAAAAAATTCTAAATGTAGAGTTTTATGATGTAAGCATTTTAGAGACTTAATTAACGAAATGTCGCTGATGCATTATTTCATTTAGCCTAAAGAATTTGACAATTCCGACAGTTATAATCCAAGTTTCAAATTCCGAGCGGCCGAAGTGGTGTCAGTTTAAATCTTTGAAGGACATCTGCAGCTCCCCCCCCCCCCCACAAAGTTAAACGAATTTTTGATAGCTTAGGGGTTCTTTTTTACGTAACAGACTTCACGAAAAAATAATAATTCATTTTAATGAAATCAAGTGTTATGAAAGGAAAAAATATTTTTCTTACCTGGCAATATTTGCCAATCTTCTGCAAGACAACTGGCAAGAAGACAGGCAAAAAATAAGACAGTAATTGTCATCTTCCTAAATGGTAAAGAAAGTCAGTTACTTCTCTGATTTCTCAAATGTTGAAATAAGGTCACAAAATAAAATCTGCATGTAAACATTCGATGATTTCATCCCACTTGCCAGATAATGGGATAAATTTACTCATATATAAATAAGCCCTTATAATAACCACAATATGTCTGAAATGACGAACAGTACACTTTAAAGTAAAAATTATTTAAATATTAACTTACATCTCTATTGCCATGAGTCCAGCTCTTCAGTGCCTTGACATGAATGGCGTCAACATTTATACTAGCAAAATGTCATAAAAAGAAATTATTTTTTTAAGTGTGAAAAATATGGAGGTTCAGTAATTTGTCTACTAATAAAATATATTTGCTGATGAAATATTACAGGTGTTTTTCACTAAGTATGCAAGAAATATTTCAAATCGTATAATTAAAATGGCATAGCAATACATTACAAAAGTCTTGGCACACGTGCCAGTAGAACCCTTCCTCTTTTTTTCCAAACTTTTTTATTTCATATGATTGTTAGATCTTCAATGCTATTAAATGTTTTGGACGGTTGTATTTTTAATTTTTTGGGTTTATTTTAACAAACACAAGCTAAGGTTTCACCCGTTATATCGCTTTTTCTGTTGAACGATACTAATAAATTCATATATCATTTTGAAACTGTCAATATTCCTCTCTAATAAACCATCCACACCTTTCGATTGGCGTAGATAGGGGAAGGTCAGAGGGAGCGAAAACCCCCCTGAAAAGCTAAACAGTTACTTTGTCGGAAAAATTCTGATCTTGACGGAAACAAAACATGATTGTCTAATTTAAATCAAAGTGTTACATTTGATTTAGGGGTAATCTGTTTCAATAAGGTATGGTACTGAAAAATGCCTTTTGGGAGGAGAAGACCAGAAAATCTTTGTGAGCCTTGACACTTGACTTTGTGAGACATGACACGAGAAAAAATGATAAACTATATCTCCTGTTTTATTCAAGTTCCAATGCTGTTATGTTATGTTCAAATTTATGAGAAAATTAAAAATGCTTGTTGGATTTTTGTCTGAGATTTTTGCCCCTCCTGTGATTTTTTCTGTCCACTCACTGGACCTTTCTTGGCTTTCAGCTCCGAGCTTTTCATGCTTTGTCAGGCAACTTGTCCTTGGAGTTGTATTTAGGACCAAACTGTTATATACACCAAAAGCGTGTACAGCTCTGCCTCCCGGTGGGTATCAAGTGTAAGCAGCCGTGTCTGAGGGTCTAAAAAACTGACCCTTATCTCTGATATTTGATTCCAATTTGATTCTCCTTCTTTGAAACCAAAGAAAATTTATACCCTTTTTCCTGAAATCAAGTATTTTAGATAATGCCAAACAAAGAAATATTAGAAACTATGTTGAGATTCTCATATCATACACCATTTTTTAATTTTCTATGTCCTAGATATATTAAAAAATTGAACCCCTTTCTCAGCAATATTGAAAACACGGGTGCTTACACTTGATAATAAGAGTGAATCCGCTGGGCTCTGCCTATACAACATTGAGCACAATGTAACAGACCGGTAAAAGTTTTCATTTCATTAAATATAATGTTAAGGCAACAAGTAAATCTTTCATTTTTAATGAGATTTTCTAGCCCTTTAATGAACTCTTACAGGAAGCTTTTCGTCGCAACTGATTGTTATTTCACACGGTAGCACGTCAAATTACCTCATTCACCTACTTTTCTTATTAAGTAAGCTCAACATTTACCAGCTAGTCTCCAAATTTGCAACATTACCAGTTCACATTAGAAGTGCAGGTATCGAGAATCTGCTAATGTTGAGTAAAAGGTGCAGGCCATTTACACCATAGTTCATAGCAATAAAGAACACTTTTGTAGGGATGTGGTAAAAATAAGGCGAAGTTGTGAAATCTATCAATATTTATTACCTTGATCCTTAAAAAAATCATCATGAAGAACATTATTTTTCTTGTATTTTTCAGCTGTAGAAAAAATAAAAAATGTTCAACAAAATGACATTAACAAAATAACTTAGGACCTTAAAGATATTTCAACAGTTTAAAAGGAATTGATCTCCAAGGACTTTTCCATTAACACCCATGAAAACCCACAAAGTTTGTATCAAACATACATTTTTTTGCATTTAGTACCAACACGCAAATGGACCTTCTTAAATGAATGAACGTACAAAAGAGTATGATTTTTAGTTTTAAAAAAGGGAAAAACTTTTTATCCTGATTGATTTTATTTGCACAATAATTAACTTATTTACCCAGCTTTCTATTATTTATTGTCGTATTAACTTATTTTCATTAATTCAGTAAATCACAAAGTCTAACGATTTATATTACCAAATCTTTTTTTGGTCTTTCTACCATATGATGGCATTTTCCCTTCTACTCCAACTCCCATCACTAGAGTTTTATAATAGCTTCTCCCTTCCCAACTTTTCCCAATAAACGATGATCTGTTTTTTTCTGAGTAATGTCAAATTGTATAACCTAAGTTGAGCGGTGTAGGGGCAAATTTAAGCCAAAGATATGTCTTTCTAGGCAGGGCCTACCATATGCCATACCGGGGCTCCAAATTACGCAAAAAAATTAGGCCACGCCCTGGTTTTGCTCCTGTAAACCCCCTCTCTCTGAATTTGAAAGTTAAGACGGGCTTTATACAGAGCTTTGAAGCGTGGTTAGAATGTCCATCTTCCCCGCAAACCTTCAGCCTGGGCTTTCTTTTATACAAAATAGGGGTGATTGCAGTGTTAAAAACTTCACAAAATCCACAGCAAAGTTAGCTATGTGTCAATTAAAAACGAGTGAACTTCTGAGCCCCTCTCTCTCCATATACCTTGTTCAAGCTGTTACCCAAAGCCGTGACATGTTAAAGCCTTCGTTCTATCTTATTTCGTTTTGATGGGCCAACTTTGCTGGTCTGAGTTTAAGATTGTCGAGAAATGTATAAAACATGAAGAACACAAAATTACTTTCACACACTTTAAAATCGATTTTAGGGCTTTTTGGGGTTTTTTTGGGAGAAAGCATGGAATGACGACGCACCATCGTTGAAGAATAAAAAAGGTCAATTTCAAATATAGGCCCCCGCCAGGGTTTTGGTCCAGGGCACTGCCCCAGCTGTACCCACTGATCTAAAAAGGACTGGATCGAACAACCTATTGTTCTCCTACATCAGCAAGAGGAAGCGATCGAATTTCTCCACCTTGATACCTCTCGTGAAAGCTCTTGCGGCCGAGTTTGCATTTAGGTCAGGCTACTTGAGAAAGTCTGCGCTGTACCTAGTTGTACTTTATTTCTTAAGAATGTAATTAGTAAGAGTTCACAAAAAACCGATGTTGGTTATGTTAGCAGTTTAGGCCTGAGTTACACGATGTCGGATTGGTTTTCGCTTCGGATTGCCCACCCCAATCCGAAGAAGTTGCACTTCGCTTTTCCAAATGATTACACGACTTTTGCTCCGCTTTGCTTCGCTGTAACACGATGTCGGATTGCTATGTTTCAATGTATGGACGCAGTTCATAACACAACAAATTAAAACTATTTCTGGACATACGAAAGTTTAGTCGCCACTCTTCATCAGCCGCTGCAGCGACCGGGCTTAAGCCAGAAGCGACGCTGGGCCTTGATTTTTCTCCTTTTCCTGATGCGATAGCTACAAGCAGCCATTTGTTTCATTAACAATGTTCTTCGTGCTAGATAGTTGTGAGTAATGAACTCAAATAACATGCTTTTCTGCTGCAATAAAGTGGTAAAACCCGTAAGCATGCCAAGAAAAATTGTGATTAACAATTTGATGTCAGCCATGTTTATGCTAGGTATTTCCTTCTTCAAAGAACGCGCACATTTTGCACATAACAGAGGCAACGTGATCTGGTACACACTCCCTAGATGATTTTTTTCTTCCTACACACTCCCACGCCAATATGCCTTCCTTTTCTTTTTCCTTCGGCTTGGCTGTCCTCACCCGGGGCACCAATGCAATGTAAAACCACTTAAAAGGAGGTTTTACCAACGTGAGTTCGTTGTAGGCAGAAATGCTCAAAAATACGGCAACGGCGGATAAAATTAAAATCCTTCTTTTTACGGCAATGATTCGACTAACGACTGAAAACAACAAGTTCGACAAATAACGACACGGCTTTAACAGGCACGACAAAACTAACGACAGAGCTTCTAGCAGTACGGCAAAAGTTTCGACAGGAGTAAACCTAACTTATGAAACAACCCTTTACTTAACCTTAGTAGAACCTAGAAATAATAATTACGTAATGCAAAAAACATTTACAGACGCTGATGCAGTCACAGCACAATGATCCTATTGTCACGTGATACTGTCTGTAAGGGAACCCTGCGTCGTAACTTCATTGGTCGTGACACACAAGTAGACGTTACCTAGCGAGGCCATAAATATTCAAAAACAGGAAGAAGCATACAAATTTAAATAAATCTATTTTACGTAAGCAACTTAATGTATCGTAAATAGCATAATTGGAATTGAATAAGCCGTAATCAAATTATCTGAGTAATCAGAAGTCTTTAGCTTGTTTGCAACAAAACGTCATACAATGTTCTTTGTAAGGCGATTCATTTTCCTGTCACATTACGTTTATTTTCTTATAATTTATATTGTAAGTGGATTTTGCCTCCGGTTAAGCGGCAGGCACACATCCTTCCCCCATACTTGTGACAGGTGAAATGTACTCAAAAAATGATCAGATTTATTGCAACATACAAAATGAATCCGCATTAATGCAACCATACATAGAAAATGGATACTAAATATGATGTAAGGAATTGAAAGGAATTTTGGAATTTTTAGACTCTATCTACTTCAAAGTGAATGTCAGTCTCTTTTGAGTTTGTATCATTTTCAAAGTTTTGGTCTCCATGATCATCTAAAGCCCATTTGAATAACTGTTCTAATTTTACAGACAACATTGAAAGCTACAAAATTTCAACTTCGAGTCATCTTCACGCAATCGGCCGAAGGTGTGGGCACGTTCTTCACTGCCTTAGCAAATTTGATATGCAGCGTTAATTAGGTTTATCTCATCAGTGACACTGCTCGATAAGCATAGCTTCTCAGTGTCCTAAAAACTACCTTCGGATGCTAGGTAGCAACAAATACAAATACAAAAATACAAAATACAAATCAGTTTTGACTTTGCGGATCGAAAGAATCATACAGTGGTTAAGTAGTCCTTGGGTCATTGATGAACGAAAAAAGCTTTTGAATCTCCTTAGACTTGATGCTGACCTTTCACTAGTGGGTTTGTTGCTGAAGACAAACTAAGAAAATGTTTCTCGCCAAACAGATAGCCTCCTTTGCAGTTGATATTGTTTATCATAGGAGGCTGTCTGTGATAAACAATATCGTCATGACAGTCATGAAAATTTAAAATCATGATCATCTAAAAATTTAAGGAAATTTCAGTGAATGGTCCTCCAACAACGCCTAAATTTAGGTTATTTTACTTAGTTTCTCAAGACAAAATATCTGGCAGTGAAAAATTCAAACAATGAATTTTCCTAAAAGGGCACTTTTTAAACTTTTTGCAATAAAGGGGGCCGGTGCTTCCGTTGCCCCCTGGTTCAGGCGGCCCTTGAATCTAACTTACTAGGTATATTCATATGTGCAGTAGTTAGTTATTCATATCTTCAGTACTGTATGTAACGTAGGGAACTGATTGCTATGAAAATCGAATATATTGTCAATATATTCAGTGAGGCACCAAGAGCATTTGAAGGACAGTTTCCAATAGTTCCATGTCAATTTCTAAACGGCACAAAAACATGACGGACAAATCGCCGTGATTTAGGGCGAATTTATCAAGGCTAAATTCGTTTCTACGATTAATCTACTTCTATCGATGCCTATTCTTATGCATTTTCCCCCGATTACAATGTCAATATCTTGAATGTCTTCATACGTGTATGCAGTGAAAGCCTTTTTCGAAAAATTTTGCACGAGAAGGGATGAAAGGGAGGCGACATCAAAACGCTACGAATAAAGGACCATGACGCAAAATCAATTATCAATGAAAGGCGTCCTAATCGGCTGAACCAACTATTGAGTTAGTCATACTACCAATTACCGTGCAAAATTATGACACAATGCCGGAGAGAATATGCATTAAGCTTCTTATGATGAGCTATAGCAGGCCAATAGATCAGAAGCCCAGCAAACACGCATGTATACATAAAAGTACAGCAGATGATTAGAGCTCAGATCAGATTAGACTGCCAAGGTGTAGGAGAGGTAGGTAACACAAAAGAGCAGCACAGAAGTAGGAGAACCAACAGGTAGGTAATGTTTCTCTTCCGGGAAAACCTATTCTGATTTAGCTGCTACAACAGAACATAAAGGCGAAAATCTTCCTATTTTAGAGCCCTACTTTTGGATTCCTGTTTAGATTGTATTTGTATTTTTTTGTATTTGTTGCTACCTAGCATCCGAAGGTAGTTTTTAGGACACTGAGAAGCTATGCTTATCGAGCAATGTCCTGGTCCTTCCTCTCGATGTGACCACACCTCGTGATTCCTACGCCTGGAATTACAGAGAGCTGGTGACTCTCCCCACTCTGGGTGAAAGTTTGGTCATGCCAGGGACTCGAACCACGGTCCCTTGGGTCTGTAGTCAGCGCCTCTAACAACTGAGCCATCCTCGCACCCTAAGCCATCCTAGATTCTTTTGATTCCGGTTGTAGATTCCTACTTGTAATTTTGGCCATTTACTGCTTTTTTTTACTTGAATTCGTCCTAATGTGCACCCGTCTGATATTTGAAACTCCTGCCTGAACCATGAACAAGAAGGCCAAGAAGCCATAGCTGATTAGTTATTGGTACAATACTCGTCCGGACGGCTTGACCTCGATCCCTACGCGCGATACACACTTTTTTCTATAAGGAATCAAACTTTAAGGAACCAGTTGCGGCGCCAAGGGGTGGTATGGGGGATAATTATCCTCCCCCCACTTTTTCTCAAGACGTTTTCAAATTGAAATTTTCATCGAAAAATTGTCTCAGAAAAATTAGTCACAACCTGTAAATCTGAACGTTGTCTTTGTTGACTGTCTCTCACTATCATTATGAACTTTCTAATATGGTCGGATCTTGAACTCTTTACTAAAATTTGGGGGCCCAGCCCCCTGGGAAATAAAGAAGTTGGCTATCAATTTTTAGACTAATTTTTCATATTCTTGGTTTCACGGATGAAAATCATCTCAAGAGATTCAATCAAGGACAAAAAGCAACGACACTGAAAAATGTAAAAGAAATCACCTTAGAACCCTCAGCTAGGCCTCTTTCTACCCTGTGCCGTTGGCAGCCGCCGTTAGCAGTTGCAATTATTTTTTGACCCCCCCCCCCTCCTCTGGAAAAAATATAAGTCTGTGCCTATGCTAGTTAAAGAATCCTTTGCTTATTTAGGCCATTCCCTACCAGTAGTCAGCAGTGGCCGGTCGCTGCTTTAGACGCTAGACGTCTTTACGAATAAAAAGTCCATCCCGAAGAGTTTCAATTTACCTCTTCACAAGGCTGCAAAACTTCTCTGGGTACAAGGGCCATAAAAATACCAGGGTGGAAATGAAAGTGGGTTTCGGGTGCACATACTTTCATTCATGAGCGTACGGCGGAATTTTTATAAGGGGGGCGGTAGAATTTTTGCCCGAGTACAGAGACATGCATATATTTATGAGCCTGTTGGTGAAAAGAAACCTGACATAGAAATATTTACATTACGAGTTTTTAGGCATTCTTGGTCGATTTGATAATGCAACGATATTGACTCGTAGCTTTTAGTCTTTGGGTTATTTGAAGAATCCACGAATGTTCAACCAAATTGTCTAAAGTAAATCCCATCACTTTCCAGTGTGATTCCTGCCCGACTATTTGCGGAGAATTTTCGAAAAATTGCCCGACTGACATGGTTTTTCGAAAACTGTGGCCCGTACGCTTATGCTTTTATTTCTCCTGTATCGAGGGTTTCCCGGCAATTTATGACAGGCACGTCGAGAACAGGGAGCTCGGTTAATTATCATTAATTGTCAAATGGTAGTATATTTCCTTGATAGAATTATTCCAAATAAATTTATTCCTCACACTCTCATTTAAATTACTATAGCACTGTCCAGCAAAAATGGCGCTGAAGCTGCAGCTATTAGTGGTCATCTTCTCAGCGTTGGTTATTGAAAATCTTGGAAATGCTCTCGCGGCCAAAAAGAAGTCGTCGATATTGATATACAAAGGTTACAACTGCTTGCTTTACTTTCAATTTGTAGATTTTTCGATTACTTTTTGCTCAATTTTAAGGCAAACTATTGAAATTTTAGCCTCGATTTATGAGTAGGGTGGATGTTATATAAATTTTGCCACCAAAAGAATGTAAAATCTAGGATTTGCCATTCCGGGCAATAGAATCTCTTGACAAAAGCTTTTAAAAAGCTGTTTTTGAGATTTAAAAATTACGGAAGATGTTGAAGAATCAAATCCACACAATGTCAGATATTTTTTAAAATATGTAAATTTACTAATACTTCAATTCGAGCAATGATTATTTGCCCGTAAATACCGTATCTAGATGTAAGTAAACATAGGCCCGTGGCAACTTTTTCACCCTAATTCTCGTCCCAGTCTCTTAATATAAATTATGCGCGCGGGTCGAAAAGATGTATTGTTGATTGGCAAATGGTTTTACTTTATTCATCTTTGTATCTTCTTTAACTTCAAGTTAAAAACCCAATTTTAAAAATTGGCGTTTCCATAATTTGCCAGCAACCTGAAGGGTGGGGCACCAAAATCAAATTAGTGTCTAACACCCTAAATCATTGTTGGTGAAATCTGTCCCTGAACTTAGTTTGGAATAATCAGAAAAACAGAGCTTTGAAACATCGCATTTAATTAATTTAGTGCAATAAATATTCTTAAGCAAACCTTTTGATGTGTATCTGTTTTATAGGGACAAAATGGTGTGGTCATAACGATATCGCAAAATCTTATAATGACTTGGGAAAATACAGAAAAACGGACATGTGCTGCCGAACGCACGATAAGCATTGCAGTTTACGTATTAAGGCCTTTCAAAAGAAATATGGTTTGATCAATTGGTCGATCAAAACAGCATCTGACTGCAATTGCGATATTGCGTTTAAGAAATGCCTCGACAAGGCAAGTACCTTGCATGCTAGATAGCAATTTATTTTATACTTTAGATTTCTTTGCGTTTAATTAGTTGGTGTCAACTAGTTCAATTTACTATATCAAAGACCTAGAGAATGTAGCAACTTTAACAGGTTATTGTTGATACTATTTCATCTTAAGGAGTGCATCGTAAGTGGCTTTGCTATTGTTGGGTGTGTCCTGCAAACCCCTTAGAGACTCAATGCTAACAATGAGCCATTGCGATACGCATGTATCCCATAATGCATTTTTAGACAGTCTGAAATCAGTTTTGGTTAATCCGTAAAAGTTTCCTGCTATTGTTTTAATCGTCACCTGAACAATTTGGCACGCTCGCAAAGGCTTATTGTTAGCAATGATTCTCCAAGAAACAAAGTCATAAAATTCTATTCTCAGAACTTTTGATCCTTGTTTTTGAAACCTGAAAAAATATTGTGACATACCATTAAATATACATATGCTTGATCTATTATGTATCTATCTTTAACTTCCATTATTCTTGGTCCACCGGCGGCCGGTTTTTCTGGTTGGGTGAAGAAAGACAAGCATTATGTCATTTATCAAAATAAGATTTATATGACTTCCTGTATTCGTTTAAGATACAGTAAGATTAATGACCTTGAAAAAAGCAAACATTTTACAACATACTCAAAGCTTATTCATCTGACACTCCTCAGAGTATAAAACCGTCAATTGTACTCAATACCAAGTATAGTTTTTGCCTTTGCCTTACCGATTTTTTGATTTTTTACTAGTTTTAAAAGGTCGACAAATACTTTTCCCCTGATACACCCACGAGAGCACAATACCTCTGTTCACGATTGATCACTTTGTAAGCTTCCTTGATTCTTGTTGTATTTTTATCACTTCAATTTCAGGTGAACAACCGCCCATCAAATGGCGTTTACCGTATCTACTTCGATATCTTAAAACCTCGATGCGTTCGTGTCAAGATTGTGAAGAAGAAGATCTGTTTACGACGTAGATGGTTTCGTTGCGTCAAGTCAAAAGTTGTCAAAGTGAAAAGGGCCTATTTCGTCCATCTTGACGATGCTATTGAAGGAGTGTGATCGTGCGAAAGCAACTTTGACGCTTTTTAACCTCAAAATCTGATGCTTTAAAATGCTTTTTATGTATCTTTTTATCTATATCTATGCTTGGCACTCATAAAAATGTTTAGTGGTTTTTCTCTTTCTTCAATCATTTTTCTTTTATAAAAAGTGTAGCCGCAATTGCTTGGTGATTGCAATAGCCATGAAGCTTACTACTCCAGCCTTCCTGTTCCACTGAGTAAAGTGTGTATAGCTCGGTTCATCTAGACTAATGCAACAGACCGGTATGATAATAATCATCATAACAAGCAGCGTGAATGAACAAGCTGAAAAATATAGATGTTTTCTTTTTGAAGATAAAGTTCAGAAACAAAGCAAAACGGCGACGAGAATCTAATGTAATAAGATAAACTTTTAAAATGAATTGAATAAAATGCATACTATTAGTAAACAAACTAAATGTATGCATTTTATTTAGTTTATTTTAAAAGTTTATCTTATTAGTAGTTTATCTTATTAGAAAATCTTCTTCGAATTATAAAATATCTGTAATTTTAGATGTACATTTAACGTGCTCGCATGCTTGCTTATTCTAATCACTCCTTTTAACCCCTGTGTTCATTACATACAATGCCTGCCAAAATTACTTGAAACACCCACCAATTAACGCTGCATTTTATATCTTTCATTCCTTTCTTGAAAAAAAATTGCTACTTCCGCCCCCTTCCCCCTCAAACAATGTTGATGATTTAGAGAAATATCATAAAAGAAGCGCAAAAGAAAGTGCTTCCTAAAATCCTAACCCGTTTGATAGTAAACCAACATTGTTCTGTAGGGGAGAGGGGGATGATTGGTTTTGACCTTGGAAATTGATGTCAGTGTTCCAAGACTTTTGGAAGACATTGTTCCAAAACATTGCACGTCGTTACTACAGCCAGTTATGATTTAAAGGAGCTACATAGTTTTGATGTTTGTTTGCTTTTCTAATCTTGGAACAGTTCTGACCCTTTTAGGAAAAGGAATTACGTCTAAGGCTTTCCTGTTGCAAAATCTACTCCAAAGAATAGAATTTAAGGCTTTTTTCATCTTTATCCTATGAAGACAAGCAGGAGGCAGTAGTCATCCTTAAAAGCTGGCTTAATCCAATATAAATGTTTTGTTTGTGGCTATACTCTTTGACAGTCTAAATGACATTGCTATGATACCATTCGAAAGAAGCAACAATAAGAAACCAAACTCGGGATTTGTACTCAAGTTTCTCGCTTTTGTATTGATTTTAGTGCTTAATGTCACAATCATGGTGAAAATTACGGGGATGTGACTGTCAGTACAAATTATGAACACCTGATACCTGTCCTGGAATAAGATTCTGAAGTATGACAGCCGAAAACATGGAAGCTTTATTCGGCATAACTGTGCCGGAAAAAAATAAGAGAAAAGACACATTTCTATTCCCAAAGCTACAGTCGAAAACGAAACATTGTTGGCAGGAACATTGCTAGTCTGCTGTAAAATCACTTAAAAGATGACTTATTAACAAGCACGCCGGAGCCGTGGGGAGGGCTACAGCCCCCCAACTATGATATTCAGGGAGTGACATCAAATATGATGGGGGAAAAGAACCATGAAAGTTTGCTATTTTTTCTAGAACCCCCTTACTCCAAAATGTGCTCCGGCGTCTCTGTGTAGACGCGAGTTCGCAGATCGCTCGCAGCAACGCACACGATAAAAATGGCAAAAACTGGTCTCAAATCGTGTAATGTCCCATGCTGCTCCTAATTTCATCATTTCACGGCAAACTAACGGCTAACGAAGACAATCTAACGGTAAACACAACAAGACTACTCTAAAGTATGAAACAAGCCTATTTTACACAATTTACAAGCACCTATAATAAAAATTACGTAAAACACTTGAAAATCATGATGCAATCGTCATAGTATGCTCTGCAGGCTCTGCAAAGAATGGGAACCCTTTGTTCTAACCAGGGGTGGACTGGCCGGTCGGGCTACCGCCTCCCACAATTATTGCAATTTTTCTTCATTTTACTCTGAACTGGCTTTGTATTGTATGGTAGGGGCCTTCTTCTTCTCTCTCGATAAAAATATCACTTTGAGGTATCTTAGTACTGAAAAAGACATTTTCCAAAATTTGAGGCCCCACGTAAGCACGCAGTATTGTGGGCTCAGGGCTCGCTGTTCCTAATGCAATAAGACGGTACTTAATGGGAGTTCCAAAATCGCAAAAGATTCTCTTCGGGCCGTCAGTTTCAATTTTTGCAAGGACATGACAGATTTTTGACTCACTTCCTAGAAAGGTAAGTTACTTTATTGCCAACCAGATAGATTTGACAATATACATCAAAACAGCGGATGGCTCAGCCCCCCTCCTTGTTTGTTCTTCGGTCGGACAAGAATCGTGTAACGTGTAATAGGGTTATTTGCCATCCGTAATGAGGTTTTTGTTTATGATATGGAATTTTTTTGAAGAAAATATTTGATGACAAAGAATTTGATGGGCTGAATCAGGGGCGAAAATACCAGGAGGGTGTGGGGGGGGTGTGACACCCCCCCAATCTTAAAAATAACCGATTTCGCAGGGCAATCAAAGATTTCGCAGGGCGCCAAGAAGAGCTTTATTGCCACGCAGAAACGCCACGTCTGATGTTCGTAAAGGGCCGTTTACGAATTTTGAAATGGAAATGTTATATTTGTAATAAACCTCCCTTCCTGACATTGCATTTTAGAGAACGGAACAGGTATGTCAGGAAGAGCTCCGTTATTAGCAAAGCGAAAGCATTCCTTACCGAAAGTCATAGCCAATGGATGCAATGATTCATGCATAAGTTTATGAGGGCAAGGTTGAGTCCATATAAATTAATTTAAGTTGTAAATTATTTTCATGACAGGTACGGCGCCACTGAGGGTAATAGAAAGCTAAAGGCCCCCACTTTAGTCAAGATAAGAATTTTTTTATCATTTTTTCTAGAACTTTTTAACAGTGTATGAAATAAAAAAAGAATAAACGTTTAAGATGCCGATTTTGTTTGATCAAATTGCTAACTTATTCACGTATATTTTTCATTATTTTTCTTTTATTTGCATTAATTCGGTAAATCACTTTCTGTATCATTGCAATGTTTTAATTTTGGATGTGTAAACATGGCCTTCTTGAGACAAGAAACTGCACATTTCTCTTCAGGATATAGAATTCTCCCAATCAAAACAAGATTGCTCTGTCATTCACAACTATGTGCAATCTGAAGCGAAAGATTACCGTTTCTTTCCTTCCCCAACGTCTATCGCTAGCGTTTTGGCATGACATCCCCCTCCCTATTTTTCCAATAAACAATAATCAGTTTTTTAGCAGTATAGTATTTTGCTAAATTTTAGTCTGGGAGATGCTTTTTAGCCCTTTTACAAGGTATAATTTCAAAAATTTTCTTCACGTCGGACCCAACCATGGTGGGTCCTCCTACCTCACTAAACTTGATATGCCATGAAATACAAGCTTTATTACAAAGGAAAATCAAATTTGACATTTAATTTACGCTCACCTAAAAAAGTAGATATTTCATAGGCAATGAAGTTTCAAGTTTGTTTTTATTGCTTAGAAGTTTGTTATTGGTAAAGACAAATTTACACTTGTAAAGCTTTCACTAGTAACCTATAGACAAACCTTTGCTACGAGGTCTGCAGGGCACCACTCATTTTCGCAGGGCAGAAACCCTTTTCACCTCCCCCCCCAAACCTATTGGCCAAGTTACGCCACTGGGCTGAATGCAATTAAAATGACTATTGAAGGCCTCACTCAGCTTTTGCCCCGGAAAAAAATTCAGCAAGATTTCATTCAACCGTGCATTGAAATTCGAGAAATAAATGACCAAGATCACAGAGATCTTAGAATTGGTATTCGAGGAATTCTACCAGGCGAGACAATGGCACGCCTTCTCGCAGCAAACCCTAATTCTTCCGATGTAGAGAGGCTAATTCCCATCTGCCAAATCATAGTAAGAGGTTGGCAAAGCAGCTTATCTCCAAAATCACTTAACAAATATATAAATATCGCTTAACAAATATATAAGTTTCGAGTTCCGTGAACAGCTACAAAGATGTGGTTTCAAAAAACCAAAAACACTAGTCTGGGAAACAAGATTGATTAAAGAGGATTTTCGAAGGAGAAAGGAAAGAAAAATAACTTTGACGGAGATCAAAACAAGCCATGTCAAAGGGTTTCCTTTCGATAACTATTTGCTCACAAGTTAAGACATCACTATATGTTTCTAATTTTCTTATTAACCCAATCCATATATTGAAAAGAATCAGCTTCTTATACTTCTTTTATTTAAGATTTTACCCAATTTAAACATTCTATTTGCACTATAGTGGCAGTTTCTACATTTGCCACGCCCCTTTTGTCAATCGTAGCAAAGTACCACGCCCAAATGTTATAAAGAAATGTGGATCTGTGAAAATTTCTTATTTTAGGCCCTGCAAGAAACACAACTGTTGAGGTGTCGATTACCCGTGCATAGACCAAACTTTCCTTTCTGGAAATCTAATTCGATTTGGCCTAACACAGTTGGGCCTGCTTTTTGCACCTCTTCTTTACATTTAGTTCTCCAGTAATTAAATAAAAGCTAAACAATCTCTATAACTAAGGAAATAAAGAGGCATTGTGATTTACATATCATTTGTGCCTAGCCCACCAGTCCAATGCATCTCTTCCATCGAACCCTGTTTCCCACCCGGAACTTAATTGATAGACAGCCTCGATTTCATAAAACAAATAAGAGGTTCCTAAATAACCGGAGGAAAAGTAATCTGCTTTTTCAAAAAAACCTATGACGAGACACTGGGATGGTCTTTCTAGCAAAACAAGAGAAGAATATAAAAGATCTGTGCGTCTAGATGTAGCCAAGTTGACTTTTTGTTGGGTGTATAATCAGCAAGACAATCTGGTGGAAAGGCACACACAAACAATTAATTACTACACATGATAACATAACATTCAAATTATAGTGTCTAGATATAGAACTTAACAGGTTACTGCACTCGCTGAAATATTTTTAATCACAGTAGATAGGCTCTATGAGATCACAGTAGGTACAATAATACGTTTTATGACTGCTATTTTCTTGGAAGATAATGCTTTTAGCTAGTGTATCACTGTCATTTCAAAATGCACAGGCCAAGCATGGTCATGCTCTTGCGACCATGGCCCCTGAGTCTTGTTGCCTAGCTTGTTTCTTGCACATGCACATGCATCAGATTTGAATATTTTCTAAATTCACACCAACATCTAATATTTTGGAAACAAAATCAAAACAATTTATTTGTTTTATCCTCAAAATTTCACATCAATGTTCTTTTTGGTCTGCAGGTTTGGGATTCAACTTAAACTTGATTTCTACTAGATGAATTCTTTCGCGCTCAGCTGTATAGTTAGGCTTAGCTGTATAGGTATTAACTTCCTTGTTAGGCTCAAGCAAACCACAGGACTGAAGTCTTGTCTGTAGTGCTAGCATTATCTTCTGTTTACACTGAAGTTAGCAAAGAACTGGCAATTTAGGCAGCCTTTCCACTAGCCTGGGTTAAAACATATCCGGGTTAAAAGTTATCCGTTTCTGCGTCGCGTTCCCACTAACCCACTTGAAAAACGGATAAGTTTGAAAACGGGTCTCAAAGTGGGTCAGTTTTTACCCGGGTATCTTTTGACTCACCTGCGAGTTAATGGAAACGCCGAACCCGGATAACTTTTGATCCACTTGCAACAACAGCAACGTTTAAAAATTGAGACGGCGCCAAAAATAAAAAAACAAAATCCTGGATGTCGATGTTGCTTCCATTGGCCTACAACGATAGAAATTGAAGGATTTTTGATGCAAATACTGATTTCTCTTACAACTTTTCACCCTGGATACATTTTAACCCAGCTTAGTGGGAAAGATCAAAAACGGATTAAAAACGGGTCGAAGAAAATTCTCTTTTCCATTGACTCACTTTAAAAACGGATAACTTTTAACCTGGGTATGTTTTAACCCAGGCTAGTGGAAAGGCTGCCTTAGGCAGAGTAGACATTCTAGCTTAATAGACAGAGTCTTATTCCAGAAGAAAGCACAAGAAAACCACACATATTTTTAATACATTTGCCAGAAGATTATTCTTACTTTTCTTGTTATGTAAATTTTCTGTTGCTGTTTATCCTTGGTTATTCTTCAAATTACAGTGCTGATATCAAGTCTCCAATAATTATCTCATATCAATTGAAACATATACTTCAATGTCTGCCAACTATCTTTATCCAATATGCTGTTCTGTAAAATTTCTATGGGTAATAATTAAAATAACTCTTGACTAGACAAAGGTCTTTTCTGCTTGTGAAATTCTGAAAATCTAATCCTTTTTAAAAATTTGCTGACACCAGCTGAAAAGTACCCTTTTTTCAAAATCCTAGGTCCTTGGATTGTGGCAGTTTTTACCCCTTTCTCGGTGATTTTATGGACATGCATGATATGCATGTTCTCCATGTAGTGCACCCGCCGGGGAAATTTGTTTAAAGTTATGTGTGTCGGAAATGTTGCGCTTGTCGCTATAAGTTGAGATTATGATCTTGGTGGTTTGTCGGTAATTGTGAACAAATTATCATCAGGGACGCCATTTCATAGAATTACTTGAAAAGTTTAAGGAGATTGGTTTTACGCGAACACATTTCACTGGTAAAAAACTGTGATCTTTAGCCACAAATGAGGGTGCAAGGAAGAGAAAGCTAAAGCTGTAGCCTTTTCTACATGCTCATTTGAGAAGGAAATCTTCGCAGAACATTTTAAGACATTGCTTGTATTTTTGCCCAGTTTTGTTTTGTTTCAGTTCAGATTATCCTAGAGTCAGTTGCTTTGATTCTGACTCTCAACATTTGCATCGCTTGCACCTTTTCCAACTCATTCCTCGTTGTTAGAATGTTGTTCCTCGTAGTATGCGTTGTTAAACGCTTAAAGTTTATTATAAAACCAACTCCAACTTCCTTCCCATTGTTACGTCAAAATCAAACCTCTTTGAACCACGGGGATTATTTTAAAAGAAACCTAACAGGCATTGCCTAGGTTCCTCCTCTAGTCAAAATTGATGTTTAGTTGTAAATATTTTAGATGCATTTTCTGCCCAATCTCTATAATGTCATATTTCCAAACTTTTTCTTGAATTCGGCCAAAATTCCTAACCATCGTGATGACCTCTAGTAAACCCCGGAGCAATCTAAACACACCAGCCCTGCCTTTTCTACTGATGTTTCCATCTTGACTGCTGCTCAACCAATCAATTAACCTGGCTGCTCAACTAACGATCGGAAAAACTATCAACCCCCAATGTGCTTTGACTGGAAAATTACATATCAAGATTTACTTGAATAACTGAGACATTCCATTAGGCCCATGATTTGCTCTGTTGGATGATACTATTTCATTGCGGACTTTTATGTTTTAGGGGTTGAGCCATCCACCAATCGAAAGTTTAGTGGTAGAAACACTACAGCGACACGTAATGCAGCCAGATTTTACCCTAAGGATTCATAAACTATAGAAAAAATAAATTCTCGATCACAACCTGCCGTTAAATCTTCTTTACTACATTCTTCTCCCATTTAAAAGTGATTTAGCTAGAAAACGATAACTTTTCCCCAACAATGGCATGATCTTCTCTTTCCTTTTAGCCTACATCACAATACCCAAATAATGGATTGTAGAACCCCCATGTTAATCTTTTACGCCAATGCCTACATCCCTGGTTTTTTTCTTTCTTTTTCTATTTAAAGTTAGTACAATCTTTAGCTATACTCAAGCTAATTAAAACCAATTAATTTAAATTACCAACGCTAGATATAATGTAAATTAGGTATAACAGATGTTGCATACGTATTCATTGCAAAGATCACAAGTACAATTGAAGGATGAAAATTCTGAGGTTTTTCTTGAATATTTGTAAAGTTGTTGAGTATTTTATCACAGGTATTAAATCCATATTTGGTATATTTGTATGGTACGGTATTAATTCCATTTCTTTTTTAATGTGGCTCCACTGTGATGAATCTGGCGTTTCTTAAGTTATGTGGTGTAAATTAAGGAAAACTAAAAGCAATATTCCAATAGCCTTTTAGGCCAGCCTTAAAAATGTTGCCACAAAGGATTCCCTTAAAACTTAATCTGAATTTCGGGGCCCCTTTCTCGACGAATTTGCTCGGGCCCTAAATTTGGAGCCAGTCCGCCCCTGGTTCTAACTCGCTGCGGGCTAAGAGAGTCTGCGCGCTGGCTAACAAACCCCCAGATAGTCAGTGTATTGAGTGAACCAGCCGGTCTTCAGGGCTATGTTTCTTATCGTCTGTGTTTTTAACAAAAAGCTCATATCCCGGAATCATCCAATGTTTTGTGGGACTTGTTTCACTTTGCACAAATGAAAGCTTCCGCTTCTATTTTGGATCCTCGACTGGATTTTTCAGAAATGAATAAATCCAGCAAAATATTTTGTGGTTTCATCTATCTATCTAGCCAATTGATTCCAGTGGTTTTGGGCCATATTGAGGCAATTCTGAAGTTATTTTGCACCCAGTCTCAAATGGTTCAGATTCCCTAGGGCAGGCACCTCCAGCCACATTAGACTGTCCAAGGACGCCTGCACCATGGGGAAAGCAGGGGCAGTGACCTCCATGTCCTTACGAAATTGAGTACTTCTCTTTGTTTCACTTTTTTGTCCTTTTTCTAGGCGCTTTGCCCCCGTTGCTCTCTTCGAGGACAGGCTTCCCTGAAACTGTGTCGACATAAACTTTGACAATTTCAATCTTCATTGAAAATGGGAATTTATGCAAGAAATTGTTGCGCAGAAATTAGAACTGTTTTTGAATTCTTACTTTCTGCTTTACAATTTTACAATAACAATCACAGCTTTACAATTACAGAAGTATTCTAAAGCCAACAAGAGTTCCTTATGCTTAGTTCATTTATTAATTCATAGCGAGAAAATTTTCATTTCAAGGTCAAACATCGCTCGCTGATATTTGTACTTGGGTTCCCATGAACCGGAACCTTTTCCTCTCTTGCGGAACTGGTGTCTGCTTAAAACACTTCAAGCCGTTTTCGTGGTTCTGAATACATGTCAGCTGTCAATAAAGGCTTGGTAGAGAATCAAATTATTTCAACCAGGTCATTCGATGATAAATGTCATTGGTAAGAGGTCGCACCCTAGCTGACAGTAAGTTCGAAGTTGCACTCGTAAAAGATGGCAAAGACTGTTATAATTTTCGCTTTCATATTGTTGGTAGTGCAGTCCAAAGAGCATCAGAAGGAAACTTCAGACGAAGGCTCTTCCGGATTCTTAACTTCTCTACGCGAAAGCTTGGTCTTCGAAGGTGAATTTTAACTTGTTTCTTACCATTGATTTAAATTTTAGGTAACGCTATTCGCTGTGCTAATGCTTATGATCAGTGGCGAAAATTGCGGGGGTGTGGGAGGCAACTGCCCCCAGGTTTTGCCAAATTATCAGTTTTGTCGTAGTCCGGTCTGAAATTACACAAATCGTGCAAAATATGATACCAGCATGAAAACTTAACAACATATGTAGTTTGAAGTGTAGAATCAAATGCGAAACGGACCCATGCCAAAAATGCCGCTAAAAACTATTTTTAGAACATTTAACTTGGCCCCAGTTCTCAAATTGAAATAAGTCACTTGTGAGCGATTTAGCAAATTTATATCTGCAAAATTTGATATTCTATCAGCTGCACCTGTGTAGACTGTAGACTTTGCCTAAGCAAGAATTGCTAGCTCTTTTGTGATTCTATTATAGGACACAATGCATTTTTGCAAAAAGTCTCTCACCTCAATCGTATTCGCATACAAACATATGCAAGTCTTCAACCCAATTGGCATATAATTTGTTTGTCGTTGGCTACATCACAGTAACACATTTTGAACTTGAATTTGGTGCAGGGCAGTGGTATTGCTCATGTCAGTAGTTTCTGGAAATAATTAGCACTAACAATATTTAAGAAGTTCTCCTTGTTGGTGGGAGACAGGTTTGAAAATGGAGGGTAAATTCAACACCCATAACAAATCATTTTGAAAAAAGTTCATAATGTTTTGCAAAACGTCCCTGAGGCCACGAACCTTCTTCGTGAACAGCATTTCCCTACAATCATCTATTGTTGATGGCCGACATATAAGATCGTAAAGCAGAATAAATCTCTCAATGGACTGAGCGTGATTCTTAGTAAGCTCTCTAGCTTTACCTGACGACAGCTCAGATAAATAGAAAATAAAATGCTAATGCCAGGAGAGGCTACTAATGCACTCAGTCAAGACAATAATTTAGTTTCTAGCTACAGCTATAAAATTGTAATTTGTAACATTGATTAGGATGCCTAATTAAAAAAAATTCGGTAATACTAAGGTTTGATTTTCAAACATCCCATCCGCTTTTCTTTCTCTACCACAGAGTAATAAAACTTTATTACACCCTGTGAAAGCATACCAACAACGTAACCTACTGCAAATATTTACTTCAAGTTTTGCAGCATACGTGTGTATTTGAAACCATCGCTTTTTATCCGTCCAAACCAAACTCGATCTACAACTTCTCGATGTTGAGCTCTCGGAAAAGGAAGATCAACATTGCAATGACCCCTGTGTGTACGGTAGACCACCATTGCAATGACCTCTGCAGTTGCTGATTTCTTGGTGAATTGTTCTTGCTGCATTTTTGTGTGATGGAAAATACGCGCGATTTAAGCCATAAATTACAAAACAAAACGTTGCACATTGATTCAGAGTGCTATACGTATGTTTCTTAAAAAAGTATGATATTTTAAAATGCTGCAAACTGTTCAAATCATAAGAAACTATCAAAAATAGGCATGGGGAATCAAAATGGGGTAATTTATGAACTTTGTTTGCTTTAAATCACAATTCATGCATGAATTTCGCAAAGATAGATTTATCAAATGCACTTTTGGCAATTTTTTCGCTTTGTGGACTTGGTAAGGACCAAATTAATTCTAAAAATGGAGCTCATATTTTGGCATGACATTTCAAACTTCAGATTGTATATAAATATCAAAGTTTGCAGACATAATCTCATTAAGCCGCACGCAAGTGACGTTCTCATTTCAAGGACTGGGACCAAGTTAAATATTCTAAAAATAGAAAATGGGGTAAGTTGTGGAACTTATTGCTTGGCATAACATTCACACCTCAGATTGTTTACTAATACCAAATTTTGTAAAAAACACTCGTTATAGAGTTCGAAAATGACCTTTTCATTTCAAGGACTGGAACCTAGTTCAATGTTCCAAAAATAGAATGTGGGGCAATTCATGGACCTTATTGCTTGGTGTGACATGTTACATTTCAGATTGTATATGAATACCAAATATTGCAGACATACACCCATTTTATTACTCGAAAGTGACTTTTTTCATTTCGAGGACTGGGACCAAGTTCAATGTTCTAAAAATAGAATATGGGGCAATTTATGGACCTTGTTGCTTGGCGTGCATGACATTTTACATTTCAGATTGTATGTTAATACCAAATTTTGCAGACATACACTAGTTTTATGGCTAGAAAGTGACTTTTTTCATTTCGAGAACTGGGACCAAGTTGAATGTTCTAAAAATAGCTGTTTGAGGTATTTTTAAGCTTGGGTCTATTTTGCATCATATTCTGCATCTCAAACTACATAAGTTGTGAAGTTTTTATGCTGGTATCATATTTTGCACGATTGTTGAAAAATTGTTTGTCAACAGACCTAACTATCGGCAAAATTATGTCATTTGTCGGCAAATTTGCTTGCTTTTGTGTACATTGTCCCATCCATCCTACACTTTGAGCCACGAAATTGCACACTTCCAAATAAGAGACATAGAGAAATTAATGCCTAGTTTTGATACTGTGGTACTGTAATTCGTAGGCGATGATCCCCAAACCACCGATAATAGTCCAAAACCATCGCGGATGCTGTGCATCGGGGATCGTCGCCGATGAAGTACGATATATGAAAACCAGGGCTCAAATTTACCTCGCTGACACAGAATTAGAGTATTCTGTGACGGAAAATAGCCTGCGTTACACCCCTGACTTAACGGTCGATTAGATATCATTATGTTTGATTTTGACAATGAAACAAAAGTTGGTACCTCTTCAAGAGAATCGTCCTCCAAGTGAAGGGACTTGTACATTACTCTTGGACTGGTCTATAATCCCCATACTTCAAACCAATAGGATTACATTCTATTGCCAATAACCAATACCAATAAAATACCTATAACCAATGACCTATAACCAATAAAAGGGATTTAGATAGTCGTTTCCTTAGTTTGAAGACTTGAAATATCCTCTGTCTAACTAAGCACGTCAGATTTCGCCAGTAAACAAAGTTTTAGTTGTATAACTTGCGTAGCCAATAGTTTTAGTGTGACAGCCAGCAGTGAAGTTTTAAGTTCAGGCGATTCCTTGGCTTAAGAAGCTTGAGTTCGTGTCTTGTTGCTTTATTTGTACACAACTTGAAGAAGGTTGTGTACTTCAAGTCGACGACACCTTTTATAATTTTGAAACCAAAGTTCCTCGAGGTCTTCTATACGCAAGAGTTGGGAAATCAAGAGCATTAAGACGCCTTTTTAAGGCAATCTTCTCAACGATGGCACTAATTTGTGGCTTTTCTTTGGACGCTTTCTAGCGAACGAATATCTTTCACGAGGCTTGGGTTCCAAATTAAGCACGCAGATTAAATAATGTTCTAACTAAACCGAAGCACAATGTTTTGCAAGTATCAAAATTTAAATACTTGATCGTTCTTTTATTGAAGCGAAGACACCGTTCCATTTTCTTACTCAAGTGGCGATTTGGTTTTGAGATTTTAGATTGGTATCGACGATAACTTTCGGTTTCTTTCGGTTATTTTATTTCGACTTGGCGTTTGTTTTTTGATCAACCGTGTAGAAAGAATTTGGGCCTTCCTTCTCCCCTTTCTTAGTTAATACGTGCTCGCTTATTCTAATTACTCCTTTTAACCCCTGTGTTCATTACATACGTCATTACTACACATTGGGGTACATTACCTCTAATTCCATTCGAATTTGACTTCGAAAGAAGTCGTTGATCGGTCCTTCGCCCCCCAATCCCGACCAAGTTCCCTTTGATGCGGTTGGTTGAAAAGGTGTATTGCTGACGCACGAATAGAAAGGCGAAGAAAACTTTGATGTCTACAATACGTCAACAATATGGAAATCCTTGTTTATTTGATTTTAGATTTATTTGATCGCTATTAATGCTTTTATCGTAGGGCACTTTCTCTTGAAAATCAGCTTATGCTGAAATGCAAGCCACTCTTAAAAGAATCTAATTTGAAATATAAGTACAACAAAATGAAAGTAGAAGATTTCGGAACATATCAAGACCAAACTAGACTTCTCTTATTAATTTCTCAAACCTGAGGTTAATGAACCCAAGAACTTAATTTAATCAAGCGACTTTATTACGTTATTTTCATCTAGGCACAAAATGGTGTGGCTTAGATGACATTGCAAAATCGTATGACGACTTGGGGGTCAACATAGAAACGGACAAATGTTGCAGAAGCCATGACCTCAGTTGTCCCATACGAATCAAGTCATTTCAAAGAAAGTACGGCCTGTCGAATTGGTCTTGGAAAACTTCATCGCATTGCGACTGTGAAATTCGTTTCAAAAGTTGCCTTCTCAAGGTAAGTCTACTTAAGGTAGAGTTACTTTCCTCGAAATACATCTGATATTATCAACTCTTTTTCAAAATCCGGCAACGTACTGACTATATCTAAATCTATTCTGCCCCAAGAACTCCCTTATTCTTGCTTTAAATGAACTCAGTGAGGCAAAGTCCCCTATTGGGGTTTGGGTCTTGTTCTGTATACTTGCTCCCTGATATCCTAAGGAGTTTTTACAATATTCAACACAAAGCCGAGGAATTTCGAAAACATCTGTTTTACTTTCGTAAATATCCCAAAATATCAATAATCGAAAAACCAAAAGTCACTAACTGTCGCATTTATTGATTGATTGTCACTAAAAGGAAAACAGAAAAAAGGATTTGTTTTTAACTTAGCATTCGATCAAATTGCGGAAAAAGCTAGAAACCCTACTTTTCTGGAAATAATCATACTGATTCACATATTTTTCTCTTGGAAAATGATTCAACAAACCCAAAAAATGTAGCTAAGATTTAAAGGCAGACATTATGTTATTAAGAATTCAACAAAAGCATGAAACTGCTTGCCAAACTCTGAAATAGACTCTGTAAAAAAGCTGCTTTGCAACCCGTCTTGATTA
This sequence comes from Rhopilema esculentum, assembly GCF_057945365.1. Classification (NCBI taxonomy): domain Eukaryota; kingdom Metazoa; phylum Cnidaria; class Scyphozoa; order Rhizostomeae; family Rhizostomatidae; genus Rhopilema; species Rhopilema esculentum. Next base: position 7,365,861 of record NC_142823.1, on the reverse strand, counting down.
ATCAACGAAATTTATCGGAACATTCAGCAAATTCTTTCTCATATATCCAGAGTTAAATAGATGGCAGACCCTATTCAGAAAATAGGAAAACAAACAACACAGTATCTTTCTCTATTGACCTTGGTCAACAGCTTCAAATGTGCAAAAATTAAAGATGCAAAACAAAATAAGCGAGCAAATAAGTATCATAACCAGTTCTTTGCTTATTTTCCATAAAGTCTTCTACGGAAGCTTCGTCTGCGATAGTATCTTCTGCGGAAGATACGTCTGCGGTAAAGTCTTCTGCGGAAGATACGTCTGCGGTAAAGTCTTCTGCGGAAGATACGTCTGCGGTAGTGTCTTCTGCGGAAGATACGTCTGCGGTAGTATATTCTGCGGAAGATACGTCTGCGGTAGTGTCTTCTGCGGAAGATACGTCTGCGGTAGTGTCTTCTGCGGAAGATACGTCTGCGGTAGTGTCTTCTGCGGAAGATACGTCTGCGGTAGTATCTTCTGCGACCGCTCCACAAGGGATCTGCTACAGAGCCGTCCTTTTCTACATCCTGCAAACTGTCTAAAAGAGACCGTTTGTAAAGATTAAGAAAGTCATAAAAAATGAAGTAAGAAACGCCTGAATCTGAATCTGGGGTGAATTGAGCGTGTAGCTAGCGCTCTGGGTTCAACGCTGTACGTTAGCTTTAAAAATGGATATTTCTGTAGGGCTCTGGAAAAATCTAGAAGAATGATTTTGAAGTTTCAAAGAGCTGCAAAGCTTTACATCGAGTAAAATGTTTACAAATCTTATCATTTTCAGTACCTTTAGCTATTTTATTGTCCTTATGCAGTTCCGTAGCATCACTTTCCTCGTCTTCAGAGGGCTCTTCAGCTTCTGGATCTTCCACTTCTTCACTTGCAGAATCTTCCTCTACATGAACCTCTTCCGGAACACTCTTCTCCGCCACCTCGTCGGTGTTTTCCTCGACAGCTCCACCTAAAAAATTAATTAAACCCGGTGTAACCTCAACTATTGAGGATTGCTACTTAAAAAGATCACAATGGCATTTGCTAAGTAGGTATTTGGTTACGTGAACACTTTGATAAAAAGCTGCATATTCAAACGATGTTTTAACTTTGTATCACAAAGCAAAGTATTTCACCTAATCTTCCCCTTCTAGCTTATCGACGATGAATAGTGTTTATTGAGTAAAGACTGACTGGAGATAGACTTCAATCGCAAAATGGAAACTGCGTGAACACAGTTTGTGGAGCGAAATGGCACGGTATCTTCGTTTCTATTTCACGACATTCCATTTTAAACAAGGGGGCTATGCATTATATAACTATACACTTAATCCAACAAGGCTGTAATCCAGCAGCCGCGCCCGCGATCGTTCACATCGCTGACAAGATTTGTGAATAGGAATGGAAGTGACAGTATTGACTTTCTATTCTTTGTTCAAATCTTAATAATTCTAAACGAGTGCATGGATCTTTCTTCGCAAGTGTCTTAATAATAGCAAGCAAGGCTGCACCTACCGTTGATTGAAATGACGAGTCCAAGAAGGACAAAAAACAGCAACACGGCCTTCATCTTGGAACAGGTTCGCAGCGTTCTCAGCCCAAACCTTCTCTAGCACCACTCCTCCAGCACAGAATATCTCTATTCTGTGCCTCCAAACTGCCAATGCAGCGCAATTCTGCTCTTTATACGCACAAATCTGGACTTCCGGTTGAATATTTTGTCCATTAGTCCATTGAATATTTTTTACCAAGACTGCCCTCTCTGCTGTCACAACCAATCACTGTTTTGTTCCACGCCAATGAAGCCATAAAGTAGAAATTCCTTTATGCGCTGGCTGTGAAACTTACAAAAGGTTGCGGTTCGAGGTTGAATGATATGATTCGAACATAGGTAAAGCCCTAAGGCTAAATACAAATGTTACCAAGGCAGCCTTTCCACTAGCCTGGGTTAAATCATACCCGGGTTAAAAGTTATCCAATTTTAAAGTGAGTCAATGGAAACGGCACTTTTCTTCGACCCGCTTTAAATCCGTTTTTGATCGTTCCCACTAAGCTGGGTTGAAATGTATCCAGGGTGAAAAGTTGTAAGAGAAATCAGTATTTGCATAAAAAATCCTTCAATTTCTATCGTTGTAGGCCAATGGAAGCAACATCGACATCCTGGATTTTTATTTTATTTTTGGCGCCGTCTCAATTTTTAAACGTTGCTGTTGTTGCAAGTGGACCAAAAGTTATCCGGGTTCGGCGTTTCCATTAACTCGCAGGTGAGTCAAAAGATACCCGTGTAAAAACTGACCCACTTTGAGACCCGTTTTCAAAATTATCCGTTTTTCAAGTGGGTTAGTGGGAACGCGACGCAGAAACGGATAACTTTTAACCCGGATATGTTTTAACCCAGGCTAGTGGAAAGGCTGCCCAAGTTTACACCTAAAGAATCAAAATTTTCCAGTAACTCCATTGGCAATCTTCTATTCCTTTGCTGCTGATCGATTCCATTGATTTTTATACATTTATATCCGCCAATAAGGATGCTGTTCCTTGTTCTATTTTCAAGTTCCTTTAGAAAACCATAGGGGATTTTCCTGAATTTCTGCTTTCTGTTTCCATTTATTTTTTACAAATCAAACTTTGCTTCGCAAAATCTGCCAAATCACATTTTCCGCTGGACTGGGCAACTTTCTCCACTGGAATTTCAGAACAACAGAGAATAAAGAAATATGCGGTATTGTTGATCTGCTAAAGAATCTTTCGGTAAAGAATAGACGTAGATTAAAGCAATGATCTTATCAAGTGCCTAACCATACAATTACAATTACAATTGCATTTTGTCGTCGCTTTGATTTGAGTAAAAGCTATCCATGCTGTGAGGAAAATGCTGGCCTAAAGCTGAATTCACACTGGACGCGTCACGGCGCGGCGCGTCATGACGCTGACCAAATATGGTTAGCATTTTCGGCAGCTATGCGCACGCAGCACGTTTCTCAGGCACGCGTCAACGAGCGTCAAAGTTAAATAAGGTCCACTTACACTATACCGGATTGCTATCGGAGCGGAGTAACTTTCATATCGGATAGGGGTTTGAGTTACACTACGCCACACTAATCCGATACACAACGCTCTGATTAGCGGAGTGAAAATCACTCTGGAGGTGATACGAATATCACTCCGGAGTCACTCCGTAGCGGAGCGTTGTAGTGTAACCGCACGAATCCGATATGCTCCACTTTGAAACAAAGGATTTTCTTATTGTTTTCTGCTTGAAGCAATTCGATCGATAGTGAACAATGTCGCTATCTGAGATTTTGTTGCTGTTGGATAATGCCAAATCGAAATCGTGAAAGCATTTTCCTATTTGGATTTCATCTTTTCCCGAATTTTAATGAAGTGGCCCTTGGACGAAAAACATACTTTAACACATCAGATAGCAACACAATCTCGCTGTCCATCCTAAGAAACCCATCATTTATTTCTCAGTTTCATGGTTGTTTTCGTCATTTTATTCATCGGTATTGAAAACCAATTCATAACAGCACATAGATTCGAAAATATCATCAAAAAATTTTATCTGGTGGATTTTTTGTACCAGAAATGCAAAGGAATACAGGCTTATGAGCGAGCGGAGCGTCGTAGTGTAACTGCTACCCTAAATATCACTCCGGAGTAAAAGTTACTCCGCTCTGCTCCGCTCCGATAGTAATCCGGTATAGTGTAACTCTAGCCTAAATTTAATTTAACTTTGACGCTCGGTTTCGCTTCAGAACAATAGAAAACCTAGAGAATAATGACAGCCAGAAACGTAAACAAAGATCTTCTGAAATTGGCAATTATAAAACTGTATTGCTTGTACGGTAAAGTATATTTTGATGAGTCTCTCTGATTAAAGCATCGGGGGGCTAAATTCTGAAAGTAACAAAAACAAATCACATTTATTAGTTTATGATAAGTAACAGTATTATTCGTGCTTAGAGTCTCTGTCTATAAAGATGCCTGGTCGATGTTCAATTCAACAATGATGTTGAGTCATTGTTTGTTACGTTTTGGTAAAAAAAAAATATTTCAATCACTCCCCGTTAAGCTTTCAATACCTTCCAAAGGTTTACTTCCGAGGGTTTAAATTATTGAAATTTTAGGGAGTGTTGATAAAAATAAGCTGTTTAATTTTCCCTCGAATTTTGACAGGAAGGGAAACTGTCAATTGATTTTGTCGTACTGATTTTGTCGACTTTGGATTAAAGCTGGTTCCAATGATTTCTGTCGAAACATAAAGATGTCTCTTTTTCACCGAGCTGGCTATTCTGTTCAATATAAAGTTGTGCTTTCCCAAGAAATGAAAGATAAAATTAAATGGATAAGGTTAAGGGGAATATATGTACCGATCCGTTGGGTAATTGTCAATAGCGATCTAATACGGGCTAAATAACTAGCGACCTGAAATCAATAGATAGACTTGAAAGAATCATTTTAGTGGTTCATTGATCTGAAAATATCTACATTGAAAGAGTCTCTAAAGATTATTTCTAATGGACAACCAGAACGCTCCTAATGTTCACTGATTTTTTTGTATATTTTTGTATATATAAGTATTTATTTTCAGACTCTTTTAATTAACTTGTGATGATAACAATTAAATTTAAATATTCGAAGGGAACAGCGTTAAAAAGCATTCGACCCACACTTTTGTGCAGAAGCCCAAACTACAGAACTCCTTCTTCTCTATTATTCCCATTAGCATAAGAGAAGCGCATAAGGCCTAAATATCAAATTGAAGCATGACAATTGACACCTAAATGCAAATAATACAAACAAGCTAAAATAGAACTCCTAGCGAAATCAAATTCCACAACTTTCCACGTGCAATTAATTCTGATAAAATTTCATTTTGTTAGCATCAATCTTGAAAAAATACAGTTTGAAATTAATCATTTTTAGTTTCAAAGTCTTTATCCGATTTGATGGTATCTCAGTCTTCAAACAGTGTATAATTTTATAGTGAAATGAAGCTTTGAGTAACAAGGGTAATTCCAAGCAAGCCCTTAGCAAGTTCGCTTGGCAGTCTTACTGCAGATGACTCCCAACACAAATCACCCGTATAATCCATAGTTGGTCTGAAACGGGACAAATGACATGCACCAATCAAACTTGTACCACAACCTCCTTGTGCCAAGTGGACCGAAAGTTCGTTCCATCCATCTGATTTTTTATTTCTACTTTCAGTGAAATTGTTATAAATTTTCAATACTTGAGGAAAGGAAAATTGTGACGTCACCATGACATCAGGACTACGACCAATTTAAAAACCAATTCTACTAGTGGATTGCCCTAGTAAATTGGTTTACAACTTCAAAACCAATCCCACCAGTGGATAACTCTTGTAAAACGCTTTAAAAGTAAGCTGTGGTACCACTGCTGATTCAAGAGTTTTTGGGAAAACTGACCGACTTTGTCACGTACCAAAACGGGTACCGACTTTGGAATATTTTCAACTTTTGTCACAAAATGGCACAACCGTAACTGGGACCACACAGCCCCTTCAGATATCAGAACTACATCATCCTAGAAGAAATTTTCCTTGAAGCATTTATCTCACATTTTCTGTTCGTTAGGCATAGGCCTTGTGATATATTAGCTGTCAAGTTGCCGCGGAACGACTTTCTGCCAGGTAAAAGCTTTGTGAAAACATAAAAAGATGTGTTTCTTCGTACATTCTGCCATACTTTGCAGGGTGTGTTTGATTATGTGAGTAAAAAGCGTCGAATGATAATGGAGCCGCTTCTGCTCGCCGTAGAGAACACAAGCAAATGTTCGCTCGTTTAACTACAAGTACCAGAATGCATTGTGCAGTGACGTAATAAGTGGGATCACTTTAAATCATTTTCTATCCAGGAAAAAAAGTGGATGACATAGACTCTCTGACCATTTAAGTTTTTGCCATACCTTCCTGTAAATGTGATTTTTATGCAAAATGCGGAGCCTTTCATTCACAAAGGCGACGTGAAATTGGAGCCAGCATGTCGTATTTTTTGTGTGTGAACAGGCACACTTCTTTAGTGGCCAAAAAGAAGCGAGCAACAAAAGCAAAAGATAAACAAATTATGCAAACAGGAAAATAGGGAAAAGAAAATTTAAGTAACTAGAACCCCACTGCTTGACAGAATGCCATGGAAATGAAGTTTCATCCCAAACCCCTTTTATGCAAATGCCAATTTTTATGGATGCTAGAATATTGAAACAACTTACCAGTGAGATGGTACAATTCCGAAGCAACTCATGTTTGTTTATTGAATCCAAATGCTTTCGCTGTTGACTGCCATCGATTAGCAGCAGGACCAAGTTAAGAGCTAAATAGCAGCCAATCCAGTTCTTTCGACACTCCACTGTCCAATTTGATTTTTTTGTTTAAAAACTCATTTATCGTCGAAACATTTAAATCCAATTCGTGGAAACTTCGGCCATATCTTACAACATGACCCCAATCAACGCAACATTGATTTTCGCGCGAATTTTGCAAAATGCATTGTGAACCATGTACGTGGTCTCACAAGCCAATGAAATACACACGGGAATAAGTTTATATTCACGTTGCAGCGTGATTTTGCTTTGGGAAAAAGTTCTTTGTTATCTGTGAAGAAATCAAGAATGGAAGTGTCCTGTTTATCTCAACAGTATTGACACTAGTTATAGCAACGAGTCTGTTTTTTTCAATATATATCTTGATATAATGTACAAAATGAGAAAACAATATCAGCCTACGATCTTAGAATAGCGGCATTTTGTGAACAGCAGCATTTCGTGAATAACAACATTTTGCGATTGGATGAAAGTTGGTCTTATGATTCACTAACTCAATCAACCTGGCTAGAAAAAATGCATGCTGACGACACTCGTACTTGAAGAACTTCGAGAGAATTGCTGAGATTGTAAATAAGGAAAAGGCTGAGCTGATAAACATATACATTCTGATATGTCCCAGTTCATATTCATATAGAATTAAAAAATAGGCTGATACATTTACAAAAGAATCCCACTTGAAAATCTTTTCCATTGCCAGAATATTAATTCTCTGAAATGAAGTATAAATAAAACTAATGAAACAACATAAAAAACACAGTTATGGTGAGATAAATGAAATAATTTTGGTAAATTTAACTTTCTTTGGTTTCTGCAAAAACCATTATTTGGATCATCCATGTGATCTCCAAAGCTTGAGAAAGGATACAATGGGATCCAACGCGAATCAGATTCGTGGTCAATCGCCGTCGTTGTTCGCCATCGTTTTTGAGTTAAAGCAAGTGCAGAGTATACTTTTGCGTCTGCATCTCCCAGCCCCGCTTATTAGTATTATGCTAAACAGTCCACCAAAGACATCCTAAATTTCGACCCCTGGTCTCACATTTTCGGGTCTTGTATATCAAGAAACGTGATGATACACTATTTAGAACTTAATTAAAAAACTATATTGTTTTGTTAAGAAAAATTTTTGTTTTGTTTTGAGCCAAAGCTTTAAGGAAGAAGTGCCTCGTTCATATTTATTCTGTTTCCAATTGAAAGGGGTTGCTAATAATTCCCCGCTTATTAGAATCTGGGCAACCTTTTACCTCAACCCTGTCATCCTTTTCTCCAGACCCGTCAGTTACTGAAATGTAAAAGGTTTTCCACCAACCTGTTTATTTTAGGCCTCCCCGTTTATTTTTGACTCAAGAGTAATTAAACAGAGGCAACATAAGACCATAACATACCTGATAGACTAATATCAGATACATAAGGGCTGGTTGCAAAATTCAGCAAAACTTTCTATTTTGAAACTAACAAGGGAGTCTCATCTCTCATAGGCCCCCCTAGTACTTTCACCCCTGCCTATAGAAAGAACGGCTATATTAATAATGACTATTAAGTGAACGCCTAAACATTTTGCTACCGTAGGCGAACACCCAAGTATCAAAGATGGTCCATGCTATCTACTTCAACACGATTAAGCCTCGCTGCATCAGATTAAAGACACTGAGAAAGAGAACTTGCGTGGAAAGACGGTGGTGGGTGTGCAGGAAGTTCAATGTCAAAGTAGAACACAAGGCTTATTTTGTTCCACTGGACAAAATACTTGGAGTTAATACAACCAGCTTGATATAATATCATAAAAAATGTCAGTGTATGTTTACATTGGACAATTACAAATTTTTCCATGATTTTAGTAGTTCTTTATTTTGCTCAACTCTTATATTTATGAAAAAATCTTGTTAAATTTGTGTTATCATTATGGAAATGCTATTATAGATTTTGCAGTAGAAATATGATCATCAAAAGACATTTAAGTTAAAGAATTTCACGCCTTGCTAGACGGTGTAAAGACTTCCTTTTGAAATAACATGAAAAATCAACAACTTTACAAAATTCTGATGATTCTGCCATGTATTGGTCAAAGTTGCTGACGTTGCACGCTGTTAGATCGTTAAAAAAGCTATTTTTCGTATAATTGGTATTTAAAGGGCATTATAAGCAGAGGAATTTTTGGATTTGATCTTCAGGAATAACCACAACCACCGGAGTTTTGATGGTCTATCTTTTTGCGCAGGGCTCCAGAAAGCGTTTGTCGTGCTTAAGCTGTGAATAGGAAAGATTTAGAGATGGGGAATCTTGATGTTTACATAAAGAGCATCTTCAGCCTGTTGGCTCGTTATTATAAGATTAAAGCATTCACACAGCCAACGATTTTAGAAGCTAAATATCAATTAGTAGCAACTTTGATAGAGCCGCCTCACTTTCATTTATTGTTGATGTTTTCATACAGTGCTGTATCTTTCACACTAAGCTTCTTTGCAAGAATGTTCCGATCTCCTTTTCTCTAAACCTTTATCAAAAATGAGTTTTTTCCACTGAAAATTATTCCTATTCAATTTATTCAAAAACTCATTATTCTTACATCAATTCAACATAAATTAAAAAGAGGCTGTTTTAGCAATTGCTGCTTATTAATGTGTTTCTTTTTGTTAAAGAAACACAAAACTAAATTCGAGTGTTCCACAGGGGACGGTTTTAGGACCTCTGCTTTTTAGCATCTACTTGAACGATCTTTTACTGTCTATTGCTGATATTGAGAAACGCAATTATGGTGATGATACCACTCCATATACAGGTGACAAATGTTTGCAAAATTAATAAAACGATTCTCTGTCAACTATATTAAGCTAAAAGAAGACAAATGCCATTTTGTAGTATAAGATGCCTCTAATAACGAGCCTGTTATCATCAAGATCGGTAATGCATCTGTGCAAAATAGCACTCATGAAAAGTTGCTAGGTATTACTATAGAAAATGTTGCTCTGTCAAACGTCTAGCAACAAGTTGTATGCTCTCTCACGTATTGCCAACTTCATGAATCAAGGCAAGTTAAGGTACTTAATGAGAGCCTTTAAAAAGAGTCAGTTTCAATGTTATTCCTTGGCGTGGATGTTCCACAGCCGAGAACTTCGACACAGAATTGTTAAAATACAACAAGAAAGAGCACTAAGAGTTAGGTATCAGAACTATAGATCCAGTTTTATGGGAAGGGAATAGGAATAACTGTGCACAAGAGAAACTTACAGCTTTTCATGAGCGAAATTTACAAGAACAAAAATGGCTTGAATCAAGCCTTTATGAAAGAGGTTTGTTGTGAACTTGAAAATCAGTAGAATCTTAGGAACCCTAACCATTTTCTTTCTATAAACTGTTTAATATGGCTTAGAAACCATTTGGTTAAGAGGCCCACAAGTCTGGGCTACCGTCCCAAAATTTATGAAAGATTCTAATTCATGAAATGATATCTTGGTGAGTTTAAAAAAAATTAAATCTTCATCTGCCACTGCCACCTATGTCAAAGATTTATTCCAAAATTAAGATTCATCTGCTTTTAATGTTTTTATACTGAAAATGTTTTATTGTAATATTTACTATATTTACTAATTTAACTGCTGTCTGTAACTTTCTACTAAATATAAATATGTAATTTGTTAGTTGGCCTAAATTGGTAATTTGCTTTGCTACATTACTGAAAGAGTATCATTGGCTGACAGCATTTAATTTGCCACCATCTTCAAGACTGACACCCTCGTCGGGTTTCTTAAATTAAATAAAAATCGTTTTTTAAAGTTGGTAGATGTTAATCGAAATTTCATACTTTTTTACTGAATAAGCAGTTGCTTCATTAAAATGTTAGCAGACCAACAAATTATTTCATTTTTGCATCTATTGTGATAAGTTCTTTCAAATACTCCTCTAAAGCAAGTGTACTCTTTTGTGTAAGGCATATTTCAACATCACAAATTCACAATGTTCAGAAAACTTTGGGCAAAAATAATATTGTGTATAGTTTTCAATAATATCATGATATGTTATCTTTAATTTAGTTTATACATCTCACCACATACCAAACAGACTTCTGCACAAAAGAAATTCTAATAAATTAATATAGTTAAAAATTCAATACTATATTTATTTCTACGAGTTCAAAAATATTTATCTCAAAATTTTGATATCTTGTGGGTGGTCATGCAAGGTTTTTAGTCTTTATTGATATTTATACTTCTTTAGATACACTGATATACCTAAAAGCAAATCAAAACAAAAGACCTATTGCGTTTGATCTTTCTGTTGCAAGCTTAAGACTCTTGCGCAACCGGCAAACTTTGCGACTATATTTTCAAAACCGGCCTAATATCGTGCTGCATGCAAATACAAAGCACAATAAATTTCTCAAAGACAGCTGCCACTAAGCATGCTGGGTCCGCAAAAGTCCTTAAACACCATGTGATTAATTACACAATGGTGCACGTAAGCCAATCACATTTGCCAACGAGCAGGCATCGGCGGCAATTTCTCATTGGTTTTAACTCTGGTATTTACTGCTCTCCTTTCATATTGATCCATCGCCATGAAAGAGATTGCCAATGTCTACTAATCCTTTTATACTTTCTCTTGAAGCGTTATGTTCAAATGTTGCAGCCATCCCACAATGCAGTGCAAACTGTCTTTGTTTGATGTCGAGACAGTAGACGTAAAATTACACTTTGGTCTTGTGCTCTGTATTTTTTTGGAACATACCTTCATCATGTTTGCAGGAGGTATTGTCGGACACAGCTGATACTATGCCCATTGTTAAATCTCACAGACAGAGAAACCTTCTTCGAGAACATTGGCCACTGCAGTAGCCTTAAAAGGTTCATTACCCAAATTATGGGCTTTACCCACATTAAGGACTTCTAGCACAGTCCCATATCTACTGCCTAGGAGGATAACCAATACTATCCTGCACGGTACTCTGAAATGGGCCTAAGGCTAGAGAATATGGTAAAATTCTAGGGTTTATCGTCCTGACAGGTTCATTACCCAAATTAAAGGCTTTACCCACGTTAACCACAGCTAGCAGAATCCCACATTCACTACCTAGGAGGGTCACCAATACTATCCTACGTGATACCTGAGAACGGGCCTAAGGCTAGAGAATATGGTAATGTTCTAGGGTTTGTGGTCCTGACAGGTTCATTACCCAAATTAAAGGCTTTACCCATATTAAGAATAACTAGCACAGTCCCACATTCACTACCTAGGAGGGTCACCAATACAATCCTACGCGATACTTAGAATGGACCAAACAACTAAAGCATAAGGAAATATCTTTAGGGCTGTATATGTATCTTTGTTCAAATACTCACTATTCCATGTTCTCTTAACAACCTATTTTGAAGTCCATCAACACTATTATTGCGATGAAATGTCCATATAATTACAAGGTTCAGTGCAACAACAAATTGTGTCATTCAAACATAAGTTTCACTGCCTCTTTTTGATTTCGAGGTGGTATCATAGTCTTGAAGAAAAACAGCGGGAACGACATGTTATTTCAAAATTTGCGCCATTCTTTTTCTTTCCCATGGCCTCACTAGACGTATATACAGTTTACCAAATCAATTCTCATACAGCACAAAATTACATTACTAGCACCATTTTTGCAACCAATGCGACAACTTTGGCGCTAAACATCAGTTGCGTTCCCTCGGTGTTGCCGCTTTCCAATTCCATTAGGCATGTGATAAGTGGCTTGTACGCTTGAATAATAAGGCGTGCCGTTCTCATCGCGCGGCGCCATAAATGTACCGCGATACTTCTTTCTGAACCTATGTATAAGGAAAGCCATAACTAGAATTATGACCAATGCGCCTATTACAAGTCCAGCGGTGATCCACGCGACGCTACTCTTTTCCAGCTTTTTCTTCTCCCTCTTCCCGGAATGCGGTGTCTGTTGCTAAAAAAAAGAAACGATAAACTGTCAGTCACTAGCATTATTTTCAACGGTAAATAAATACTTTCATATAAAAATTTATTGTTATACGACTAGTGACACGGCCTATTTGTTCCGTTTTATCTTATACGACTAGTGACACGGCTTGCTTCTATTTCTGATTGGTTCATGAAACTTAAAACCCTACACATGCAACGCTAGACAAGTGGGATTAGAAAGAATTTATCTTACGATAGTTGATGCTTCCGGGATGACGTCACGAAGCTTGTCCGGTATAGTAGGTTTTGCTTGCCTGGACTTGGTTGCTTTGTCATGCGGGGCCTTCGATTTTGGAACGGTTATTACATCTTCAAAATAAAAAAACATGAAACTGTTAGCAACAGTTATCAATTACCAGATATTCTTAAGAACTATGAAATGATCGTATTGATCATTTCAGCAATGAACTAAAAATTTTTAAGCTTATCAAATAATTAGGGTTCCTGAGATAATTATCCAAAGAAAATGCTCAGGAGATGCCCTCTTTCTGCGAAAACTTTCAACTTCTTCGCACTAAACTTTTGTCTTCATATTCGGGAAAAGGGTCGAAATTTTAGTCTGAAGGAAGTTTAATGTTGTAGTGCTTGCAACATGATTTAATCATAACAAAACGTTTTACAAGGAACTTTTCCGTGATTTGTGACAGAGAGTGAGATAATACATCCGGATCGATTTTAGGGGTCAAATTTGTATACGTTGGCAAACTTGATATCTTTATCAAACCTGACAGCAGGAACTGTATGGAAACTGCATCCGGACTGATCCGAATACATATAAACAGATCCGAAAATGAGGTAAAAGGGGATATAAATGAAGCTTAGAGCAATATCCTATTGGTGAATTTTATGAACGATTCAATAACATAATTTGATGATAATCTTGAAAAATTAAGCATGATAAACAAAGTTATCACACCTTTGATTGGTCTTGGCTTTATGCTACACCCTCGTATCACTTTGCCATCGATTTCGGTGTTCAGTCTCTGTCTTTCGCCAGTTTGTTCCAAAATATCTGCAGCTTGCAACGTGCCCCTTATAACATCAACCTGCAATGAACATAGTATCTTTTATCTGTTTATATCAATATTATGACCACGTGTCAACGGAACCATTAGATTGGTAAATTGATATCACGTGATTAGAGGGCATGTTATGTTTATATTCAGTTTGTAAATGAAAAAGCTGATGTTTTTCTATAGAGACAATACAGCTAAAAAATTCATTCTATTGTTCAAACAAAATTAACTACTCTTCTTTCGGAACTCTCGAATAGTAAAAAATAGCAAAGGAGAGTGTTAAGGTGAGAGACGAAATCTTGGTATGTTATCCTCTCTCTGATAAATCCTAAAAAATTGCTTGTTATTAAACTAGAAATATTCCGTATCGTCGAGCCGTATCGTCGTATTATCAATATGAAAAGTATAGTAGCCTGCATCGTAAGACTTTTACCTGGCTATATAAAGGAAATATTCTGTAGAATCAGAAAAACATTATGCAATACAGCATCAAAGGCTATTAAAGTTGCGTTTACGGGAAGTGAGAATACTATAATTAAATTACCTTAGACAACTCCTAATCATTTGAACAAACTATTTAATAATAGTTTAATGTCGTAAAATCAAAATTTCAGAAGAAAAACGAAACGGTTGAAATAGGCTGGCAAAAGCCTCGGCTTCTTCAGCAAAAATTATTTTCGAATAAGATACCAGAAAATCTTGTTGAATATTAAAGCCCTCAGTCCTTATATGATATCGTGGAATTAAACGAATATTACAGTATACCGGTCTGTCATTATGTATTCTGTATTTGTTTCCAGCTAGGACACGAAAATGGCTTTTAGGACACTGAGAATGTATGCTCATCGAGCAGTGTCTTCGTACTCCTTCTCAATATAACCACGCCTTTTGATTCTAACGCCTGGAATCGCAATGAAATTGTGTGTCCCTCGATCTAAGTGAAAGTTTGGTCATGTCAGAGACTCAAACCCCAGATACTTTGATCTATAGTCCACGATCCTAATCACTGAACCATCTTCGTACCTCGATGACGTATAGATTTAGATGTACACATGCAGGTCAATGACTCTCTTGCTAGTGTAAAATGTGGAATCACTGGACATGCATGCTAATAGTGACACGCTTGCTTGTGTAAAATGTGGACTCGCTGGAAGTGCATGCCAATAGTGACACGCTTGCTTGTGTAAAATGTGGACTCGCTGGAAGTGCATGCCAATAGTGACACGCTTGCTTATGTAAAATATGGAAACACTGGACATGCATACTAATAGTGACACGCTTGCTTGTGTAAAATGTGGACTCGCAGGAAGTGCATGCTAATAGTGACACGCTTGCTTGTGTTAAATATAGAATCACTGGACATGCATGCTAATAGTGACACGCTTGTTTGTGTAAAATGTGGAAACACTGGAAGTGCATGCTAATAGTGACACGCTTGCTTATGTAAAATATGGAAACACTGGACATGCATACTAATAATGACACGCTTGCTTGTGTAAAATGTGGACTCGCTGAAAGTGCATGCTAATAGTGACACGCTTGCTTGTGTAAAATGTGGAAACACTGGACATGCATACTAATTGTGACACGCTTGCTTGTGTAAAATGTGGAAACACTGGACATGCATACTCACAGTGACACGCTTGCTTGTGTAAAATGTGGACTCGCTGGAAGTGCATGCCAATAGTGACACGCTTGCTTGTGTAAAATGTGGAAACACTGGACATGCATACTAATTGTGACACGCTTGCTTGTGTAAAATGTGGAAACACTGGACATGCATACTAACAGTGACACGCTTGCTTGTGTAAAATGTGGAAACACTGGAAGTACATGCTAATAGTGACACGCTTGCTTGTGTAAAATGTGGAAACACTGGACATGCATACTAATAGTGACACGCTTGCTTGTGTAAAATGTGGAAACACTGGACATGCATACTAATAATGACACGCTTGCTTGTCTAAAATGTGGACTCGCTGAAAGTGCATGCTAATAGTGACACGCTTGCTTGTGTAAAATATAGAATCACTGGACATGCATGCTAATAGTGACACGCTTGCTTGTGTAAAATGTGGAAACACTGGACATGCATACTAACAGTGACACGCTTGCTTGTGTAAAATGTGGACTCGCTGGAAGTGCATGCCAATAGTGACACGCTTGCTTATGTAAAATATGGAAACACTGGACATGCATGCTAATAGTGACACGCTTGTTTGTGTAAAATGCGGACTCGCTGGAAGTGCATGCTAATAGTGACACGCTTGCTTATGTAAAATATGGAAACACTGGACATGCATACTAATAATGACACGCTTGCTTGTGTAAAATGTGGACTCGCTGAAAGTGCATGCTAATAGTGACACGCTTGCTTGTGTAAAATATGGAAACACTGGACATGCATACTAATAATGACACGCTTGCTTGTGTAAAATGTGGACTCGCTGAAAGTGCATGCTAATAGTGACACGCTTGCTTGTGTAAAATGTGGAAACACTGGACATGCATACTAATAGTGACACGCTTGCTTGTGTAAAATGTGGAAACACTGGACATGCATACTAATAATGACACGCTTGCTTGTGTAAAATGTGGACTCGCTGAAAGTGCATGCTAATAGTGACACGCTTGCTTGTGTAAAATGTGGAAACACTGGAAGTGCATGCTATTAGTATCACGCTTGCTTGTGTAAAATGCGGACTCGCTGGAAGTGCATGCTAATAGTGACACGCTTGCATGTGTGAAATGTGGAATCATTGAACATGCATGATAATAACATTGGATCATTGAAGATGCATGGTGATAGTCGTATTTCATTTAGCTTGAAAGATTGAATCTAAAAACTGAAAGCCATAAACATTAACAAAAGGATGTCTAAACTAGCTAAGCAGGCAGACCATTGCGAATAATCTTTGGTTGCGATCTTTCATCGCTATTGGATTTAGTGCTAGACAAGCGTCGGTCTAAATACTTTGCATGTCTGCAGGTTCATACCATAAGAGAAAAGGAAGACAACTTTGTGAAGAAGCTTACAAAATCGAATGCCAGATTACAGGTTTTTTCGTTATAGGCTGCGACAGACCTCTCTTTGCTTTTCAAAACAAGTAAAACCCCAATATCAACTTTTAATGGATGTCGCTTCATGCAAGCTTTTTCTTTCAGTTTTTGGGAAAACGTCATTAACAAAAGATTCTTAAAAATTTATTAAATTTAATGACTTTGTCTAATCTCTCATGCAAAGATGTATATGATTTATACAGCCAACATGGTTACAATTGTTAGAAACAGATAGAAAAGCAAAACAGAATTGAAGTATTAATGAAGCGGCAAATGTCCGATACATAAAACAACATACCACCAAATCATAGTGGCATAACAAAACATGATAAAACATTAAAATAATATAATATAATATAATATATTATAACATAACATAACATAACATAACATAACATAACATAACATAACATAACATAACATAACATTACATAACATAACATAACATAACATAACATAACATAATATAATATAATATATAATATATGTAGTATAAAGTAGTAATAATATAATATAATATAATATAATATAATATAATATAATATAATATAATATAATATAATATAATATAATATAATATAATATAATATAATATAATATAATATAATATAATATAATATAATATAATATAATATAATATAATATAATATAATATAATATAATATAATATAATATAATATAATATAATATAATATAATATAATATAATATAATATAATATAATATAATATAATATAATATAATATAATATAATATAATATAATATAATATAATATAATATAATATAATATAATATAATATAATATAATAAATTATAATATAATATATTATAATATAAAAGTAGGTGCTGCAAGGTCTCAGAATACATTAGAAGCCAAACTGCAAGCTGCCTTTTTCTGGTTTTTTTGTTTCTAATTTCGTACTTTTCACTTACAGTTTACGAAACAAAATATTTGTAAAGCCGCTCTCACACGGTCAGATTTTGTCGAATTCGAAAGAATCTGACCGTGTAAAAGGAGAAATCGAATGTCGAAGCCATCATCGGAATGTCGAATTCGATTTTTCAAGAATCGAACGTGTCTCATCCATTCGACAAATCGAAAGGTGAATGAATGACATTCTTGCTCGCCCACGCTACTACGTCATCCGAATTACCATGTTCTGTATTGTTTCAGTCTGTTTGCAATCATTTCAAAGAAAAAATGGAGTGAACGCATGCCAAAGTTCAACCAAAAGGAAGAAACAGAATTATTCATTGCTGAATACTCATGTTGTCCTTCATGTAGTCCTTTCCTTCGGTGAAGCGCAACTCGTTCAAATGTGTATCGTATGTTCCAAATACAGGACATTGGTTCAGCCATTCTTTTGTCCATTTTCTTCGTTGTCGCTTCTTATTTCTTCGTTTTATAAATACCAATGCTATAACTCTGGCAGCTGAAGCAACCTACTCCATTTCATAAACAGAATTGAGGCATTTGTCTCTTATCTTATTCGACAAAATCTGATCGTGTAAAAAGGGCATTCGATTCGACAAATCTGAAGCAAAACTAGATTCGACATAAGCGAATTCGACAAAATCTGATCGTGTAAGAGCGGCTTAGCATCTGTGAAAATTCATTGCATTCTATAAGAATGTGTAGTTTTCAACACTTCGTCATCATTTCGAGCAAAGGTCAGTATAAGATTTGTCTTTTTTTATTTGAATATTCAACTCACAGAATTACAAACAGTTACTTTCCTGGACTTTTGTGGATTCAAAGTACTAAAAACCTGTATACACAAAGTATGCATCGATGGTTCTGACTTTTATAGTTTATGGCTTATCAACAATCAGCTTGATGGTGGGTGGCATATTTTAGCACCCTTGCAATTCTGATTAAAACTAGTGCTGTTAAAGGAGTTTGGGGTGTGTTATAGAGCTAAACATGTTATGTATGACAATTATACTACCGAGGCTTCAGTAGTAACGTGAAATAAAATATCTTAGAATATAAATCTAAATAGAAAAATCCTTTCTTGCATTTTAAGTTTGGCCTTTATCAAAATCTATTGATTTAAATAAAAATTGTGAAGCGCGATCTAAAATATGAACGAGATCCTACTGTATTCAATACAACTGAAACAAGTTGATCTTCCCACGCCAATTTAAGCACTTAAAAGCAATATCAATTTTTCATAAAGAATCCTTACAGCATTGGCCACACCCTCGAATCAAGGGCTATCCAAGCAAAATATGTTTTTCTGGAAAGGTTTGAATGGGAGATTCCAATAACATTTGCCTTGATTGATCTTAATCTGCCCGATATGTTCAGAACAATCAAGCACGCCAAATGACCTGCACGTCCTATAGGAACCAGACACCTACCTATGGCTGCAAAAACTTTTCCTGTTTGTAACAATTGATAAAATTTCATTGGGTTTGTTCAAAATAGTATGACATGTCCTTATTCTCAGAAAAACAGCCATATTTCTTACTTAAATTTGGACCAAAAGATAATGTTAAATGCAATGGGTTTTTATATATCAAAGAAAAGAATAAAGAATAAAGTGCTATAGAAATATATAAAGAGCTTAGAGAGAAGACGTGTGAATAGCCAACATTGAAGAGGTAATAGAGGCAAATCGTCTGTAACAGGTCATCTTAAATATCATCTGTAAATTCCTTTAGTAACGGTGGTTTAAGAAATACTGCTACTTTACGAAAAGAGATGAGATCGCTTTTGCATTTCTTTAGCACATTCTAACTTTTTTTCCAGTAAAAAGAAGTTCAATCGAGTGCAAATATCATAATGAAATCTGTTTCAGAATTCGTTGTCTAAGTCAACCCTTTAGCTTTTGAGTTCTTCCAGTTATGCCCTTAATCATATTTTCATTTATAAAAACCACTTCAAATTGCTTTCTACATTCTTTCATGGAAGCATGTTTTAAAATAAACCCATGAAATTGATGCCTCTAAATAGTGCCATCGTTATACTATTGTTTTTACTCTTCCTAAATTGTTGCCAGGTAAACTTAGTTAGGAGAGAGAGTTAAGAAGCACCTGCCCTCAAAATAAGCGGCTAGTTTTTCTCTGACTCAATTGAAAGAAAGAAGGATTCATTCATTTAAACCGACGACGCTCCACAAGCATCAACACTGAGAACTATTCTGTAAACCAACATCCCAACTGAGAAAGCTTTATACTTTAGATATACGAAAAAAATTAAACAGTTTTTCAAATAGTATAGCACAGGAGCAAAATCTTTAGATATATCTTTCAAGATATTGGAAGTTTAAAAATACAATAATTTGGAGAAACAATCTTAATAGGTGAGGTGAAAGGGGGATTTTTTTGCAAATGGTTGGCCCATTAGGTCGCGGGTCTTGAGCCAAAGTCTCTGAAAGACACAGGAACATCAGGTCAAAATTACTGATTCAAATTCAAAATTACAGAGTTTGTGGGTTGAAGTTGCAAGAATATGAAGAAAGAATCCTTTTTACAGCCAATGTCGCGAAAATATTTTGAAATTTCTTTGCATCTTGAGGTAAGCAAAACTGGTATAGGTACAGCATTTCGACAGCAGGTGTCTTTCCATGTAAAACAATAAAAATAGTTTTCAAAGATAAATTAAAAATAGACCTGCACAAAAAGGAAGGCGGAATAAAATTGCAGGAGGAATCAAAAGAGAAACTAGAAAATTGGATAAAGAAGCCATCAGCATTTGCTGCAAGTCGACCCCCTATTCATTGATTCCTAAAAGTCTGCAATACCCTAAACATGTACTATCACAGCTGAATATATAATTGCTTTAATTTATTGCATCATGTTATAATGTTTATGATTCTTTAGGATGATAGATAAAATTAATCGTCAGAAACTTCATACATTGTGTTCTAAATGAACTGTCTTTTTTGTATCGGAAAAATCTTATAAAATAACCTGCTGTATTCTTTCAATAGAAAAGCAGATACTGGATTATCTCGTTTGTTAAAGGCAGTTGCGTTGATTAGAAAAGATAAATACAATCGGATTTCTGAAAACAGAATGACTCATTTTGCCCTCATATTTCTATTGAAATTAATTAACAGAGTAAAGAAGAAAAGAAATACCCGTAGGAATTAATTAAAGAGTCAGATCCTGCAAACATAAGAGCTTTGTTGTAAATCTGTCAAATTTCCATCTTAAGTTTAAATAAATGAATGGGCAGAGAGAAAATTGAATTCAGCAATGTATTACATACAATCAATGAATTATCAGGTTCAAGAAAGATTCGCAGTATGACGTATAGTTATATAGAAGTTTTTGATGTGGAATGGAAGTAAAGATCAACTGCATTCTCTATTTTCTTTGGATTTACTGATAGCATTCACAGTAGGATAGAAAGAAAAAACACCCTACCACAAAATGTCCGTTTGCTTAGGGAAAATTCTGGAATAAACTTTCATCTTTTAGGAGTATATTTAGCCAGTGTTCTTTGGACTGCATAAAATTATATTGTTTAAGCAAGTTGTTTCTCTGCTTGGCCGGCCCTGCACATTCATAAATCGATTCAGGTTTACAATTGCTTGTATAATAAATATTCCTTTAGGTTTTTTAGCTAGACTGCTGAAAAACAACTTCCTAAAGTGAAAATTCCTATTTCTTGTCTTAAGGAAACGGTCAAATGTTCGTAGATACAATCTTACGAAAAGCAGGTAATAAGGGGCTAGAAAACATGACAGTTCAGCGAATCATGAAGTAACAAAAGTCATGACAACAATAGAAACTAAAGTATTTGTACTTGTAACAATAGAAGCCTCGTGGTTCCTATCCCTCAGTTCCAACGCCTAGTGACTCTCGGTAGTCACAGACAGAAATTTTGATACTGTCAAGGACTCGAACCGAAGACCCTTATTTCTGTAGCCCACGACCCTAAAAACCGAGGAATACTCATACCTAAATAAGGTTAAGTGCAACCTCCCAACCCATACCCTGCTTTCATCTTACTTTAAGGAAGGTTTTCAGAACTACAGATTGCTTGCAAAAGGTAAGGAAAACACCTTTCTGAGCTTTGTAGGGGAGATTTTCTAGAGTTTAGGTCCCTGATTAACGGAAGGTATTTACAAGCATCGTACCATATACACCAACCCAACTTACGGTATCATTTTGTAGCTAGTAGAAAGATTTACCACCATGTCTTGACCAGACAACATTTTTAACATTCTGTTTAACGTATGATTTATGACTATATAATGTTGAAAAACCATTTAAGTATATGACTGCAATAACCTTTCTGGGTAAAACGTTTACTCTCGGTCACTATTCACAGTCTAGTCGCTTGTAAAAATTAGTAGATTAGGTCGACAAAAATCAATACTATGAGCAGCAGCATCGTGAAAGTGAAGCACTAAATTTCCGAACCTTAACCTGTATCTTAAGAAAAGCAAAGAAGTTTGAAATATCAATCAAACGAGGTCACAAATTAAATTATTGTATAACTGGAAGAAGCAAGTTTCTTTAATATGCATTTTTTCTGAATATTCATGCTCCAAGTGCTGCCACAAAAATCCTCATGAAAATTAGATCAGAGATAGGTTTAGTTTGGACAATAAACAGTTTTAGATGCAAAGCAGAAAATAGAAAACTCTTAGGCCATTGATGGTATGACCAGAACAGTTTCTTACAACTTCGATTACCGTAACGTTTTCGATAATCACAATACAAAAACAGTGGATTAAAGTAATATTTGATTAAAATATCATTTCAGTTTTTTTCTAAATCTATCCTGCCAATCTTCTTCAAAGTAGAATTAGCCAGGCCTAAAAACTTGCTTTTTGTAATCCTCATTCATTATAGCCCGCATTAAAAATTAAACACAGCATAAGCATGCTGTTTTGCCCCCAAACTGAGTGTAAACTTCAACCTTAATGACAATATTCTACAAACTGATATTAGGACACATCACTATTACAAGGATGCGAATTCCGGCTAAATCTTGCCTAACAAGAGATAGTTATTAAAATAACCAATTAAGGTACTCATCGCTAGTGGCTCATCGCTAGTGGCCAAACAAATGTATTTCGAACGCCACGAAGCATTAAGCTAAGCCTAATCTGGTCAAAAACATTTTTGAGCGCGCGCTCGAAGCGCTCAAACCTACACATGCGTACATTGGGAATGATCACAGTCGCTGCAATCAGTTTCATGTTCGCTCGCACGCGTTTGAGAGAAGGTCTCGTTCTTACTCCCAGGGGCTCACGCAAGAGCTCAGCCAATGAAATCTAATGATTTAGCGCTTCGAGCGCGCGCTCAAAAATGTCTCTGACGAGAATAGGGGAATTTTAGAATTGCAAACACGGCGAGCCTAAGGTACAGCAACAATAGTGGAAAGTGCGACTAACGGCGGCTGGAAGGATAATGGTTTTGGAGACGCTATGCAATAAAAAATAAAACGCAAATATCAACAGACTTCGGAAGAGGTCCAAATCTCAACAGGCAAAAATCTGTAAATTTAAAAAGTAAGGCCTACCTTATTGAAGTAAAACTGTTGCAGACAACCAACAAATCCTTGTTTACTTTTTGAACCGATGACTGTGATTGGGTTAAAATGCCCGCCAAAGTAAGCAAAGTCGCTTGAAAGGCAGTTTGAGTCTACGCGTTCATATGGGCTTGAAACTGTTTTTTCGAATCTGAAATGGCATAAAGCTGCAATTAATAATGTGAAAAAAATCAATTAGAAATTTTCAACGTTGCCTAAACAGAATTATTGGCATGGAAGTCTTAATCAATTAATGTCTTTAATTTTTGCATGTTTTTAGATGTTGCATGGGAGTTGAAAAAAGAATTGCGCTAGGGTTGCATTGCTGTTATGATATGCAATGAAGTGGCAATTTATGAAATGGGATCACATGATAAGATATACATTAATTATTTTTCTACTAATCACTTCATTGTTCAACAAATCGTCTTAGAATACTCTCCGTCTCGTCATTTCCACGTTTAAGAGGCACGAGAGGGATTCGGAGAACGCTAACAGGTGGATACAAGGCATGTCCGATTTCGAACTGGCTTTCCTTCTGGACAGCTTTTCAACTATTCCTGTGTTTTGAGATCCGTGACAACAGCCAAGCCTTCTTGTTTTCCTATTGGCTTACTTCGCCTTATGTCTATGCGCAAATTAGTCATCTTCTGTCAACATCCAGGACAAAAAGCTTAAAACACTCCTCTCTTAAAAACAAGATACGAGTGACATGGTTTTAATTGTTTTATTTAGGATTACAATTATGCTTGACAATTCTTATGCGTTTTACTTAACAGATTAAATTTTTCAAATCGCATATCAAAATTTGGCCACTAAAGGTAATCTTTCGATTAATTTCCTTGAACCAAATATCCTCTACTGGACAAAAATGAACTTGAAAGCTAAAACACTTTCTTATCTCTATGATTATTTCTGCAAACATATACCCAGATATACATTCTTTTATATGCAGTAATATCAGCACAGTCTGTTCTGTTATATGTAATAGTATCATTACCATGCAAATGCATCCAGTTATCTACAATAGTTCAGTACCGTATGTTTTGCTATCTACAGTAGAATATAATACCTTACGTTATAAGTCCCGTAACCTACAAGAGTATCAACACAATCTCTTGTTATCTACAAGAGTATCAGTACCGTATGTCCTGTAACCTAAAATAGTATCAGCACAATCTTTGTTATCTACATGAGTATCAGTACCGTATCTCCTGTTATCTAAAAAAGTATCAACACAATACGTTCTGCTATCAATTATTGTATTAGTACCTTAATTATGAGCAGTGGAGAATCTAGCCTTAAAAATCTGGGTGGGGGCTAACCGGATGCCAGCTCTCAGTTATAGGGGGTCAATGCTAGCAATTTTTTTTCGAGCAAGTAGAAAAAAGATGAAATAGTTCCTAATCATATCTTGGTAGAATGTAAAGCAGTGGCGTGGTGGCTCAAAATTGGCTACAGGGCACCAGTTTTGGCGCCCCTAGAGAAGTATGACCTTTATACAACTCTATCAGGGCTGATGAAACAATGTTCAGACCGATCAAGGGCTTTGTAAAGATTACCGCCATTGCTGGTGGGAAAGGTTTGGAACAATTACATTCTAGGAATGACTTGAAACTGCATTTAAATATCTACAATATACGTAGGATTAAGCCCATTGAAGGCGCTAAAAAAATATTCGCATATTTTATCATTATGTCAAATATTTTTTGTTAGTGACGTAACAAAGGTAGCTGCGTCCCCTAGGAAAAATAAGTAAGGACCTTTTTTGTTGGAGGCCCTAAAGGGTGGGGACTTATTTCTCTTCAACTAAAGGTAACTTTGGTCCGTTCCTCCACTGAGCTTTGTCTGTTTAACAATTAAACATGAACATTAAAATATCAACAGAAGAACTATACTTTTAAACAAAAATGGCTAAATAGCTTTGTAAAGTTGATTGGTAAAATTTTCCATAGCATTTACGTCTTAAATCCAACCTCCATGAAATCAAGCAAATCATTCTATTACATAGAATTTTAAATCTATAATTTCAATTTAGTCAAAGAAACGATCAAACAGCTATGGAAGAAAACATTGAACTTTTAATAGTAACTATTGTAAAATTTGGGGGGCAAGAAAGGGGCAAAGAAAATTTCTGGCGAGGGGGCCATGACCCCCTGTAGAAACGCCACTGGTTCTGAGAACCATGGTGTGCAATTCCATTCATATATACGAAAAAAGAACAGACGGGGTAGAATTTTTTCCTCTTTATTTTAAGTTTCGAATCGCCACACAATCGTAATCGCAAAGAAATCCATATCTCAGATGGTAATTACGTATTGTTAGAATTGGTTTGAAGAGCAACAGCTGCAAGATCTCTTCTAGGAGCACGTGCATTCTTTTACATTATTGTGAAAATGACTAGCGATCACAGTTCTCAATAAAAAAAGCCACGGATAGAGAGCATGATCTACATGAATAGAATTGTGTTTAATACTGAGTTGGCAGGCAAAACTTTTAATTTTTTAAAGCAGATTGAAACACGTAAGAAGAGAAAACTTTTGTTAATGAGAAGTTAATTTTACCTCGACTTGTTTCTGTGGTCGACCATCAAAGTAAAAACCCCACCATTTTGAACAACCTTGATATCATGCCACATTCCATCATTCAGTGGTCGATGACTTTCTATTTCAACTTTTCCTAACAAAACCAAACAATTCAGCATATATATATATATATATATATATATATATATATATATATATATATATATATATATATATAGATGATCAGTAAAAAAACAACTTGATTAACGTTTTGCAATATGCTTCTTCAGAAAATTTGAATTCTCAAGAAAAAAATTCTGAAGAAGCATATTGCGAAACGTTAATCAAGTTGATTTTTTATTGATCATCTATTTAAATTTTTAAAAAACATTACAGTCTAGAGCTTTTGAATACATGAATCGCACGAGAAAATACCTTCCTTGATTTAATCATTGTAAATAAGCTTTGGATAAAATCGTAAATCCTTCACTCTTTCTTTTAAACAAGTAGACATAATTAGAAGAAAGAATAGGACTCTACTGCAAAGTTTATTACTTCTTTATTGGAGGGTAAGAATCTACGTCCTTCAATTAGGTTCCACAATTTTCGTTACCAATAACATTAGGGAGATACTTGCGAATAAAAGAGAATGTAAACTTCTTAACAACAGATGACAAGAATGAATTTAGTGATCATATAGTGAGAACCACATCTTGGCTACAAAGAAAGAAAACTAGTCTTTAAAGCGAATCCCCAACATTCAAAAGTCCACCTCTCGTTTTGTATTCATAATAATTTTATAGTCAACGAGTTTCCTAAATCTACAGGAAAATATAGGACAAAATTTTAAAATTTTTTAAAAGGAATGGGACCTAAAAGCCCAGTAGTGAACATGAAAATACAAAGCGTCTTCAAATTAAACACCTGCTTTTGAAAGAATCACAATTGCAACATTCATTACAAGTCGAAAAAGATTTGACTATTGAGTCCATCCAATTAAGGTTGTACGTAATCAGAGTACAAATCATAAAGGATTAGATGGGTATCGATGAAGAAGAAAAAGTTGCACATAAATGTCCAGAGGCGATTAGATTATTATTAGCTGTACTGAAAAATGCTTAAATTTCCTGAAAAAGAGATCAATTTCCAAGCCTTTCAAAGATATATTTAATTACCTAATGGTGGCAGATCCCCCTCCCTCCCCTAATGCAACATGATTCTTGAAATATATATCTCAATTTCCACAACTGCATTTGGATTGAGAATGTTGGTAATATCCCGGATGATCAACAGTTGGCCACAATAGCGCAACAATAGCGCAACAAATATCGCAACAAGACGCAGTAGACGAAAACTTTGTCCATCACAATGATGAAACTCTTTGAAAATGTGACAAAAACCTTAAAAGTGAATCTATTTTAAGCTTTATTATGGGGTAGGGAAATTGTGGTTGAAAATATCGACTCCCCATTTGGATGAATGATGACTCCACTATTGATGACTTTTTGATATTCTTCTACTGGGGGTTTTAGAAGGCAAAAACATACAACGGATGAAACAAATGGGTAATAAATCACTTGATAAGACACAAATGTAAACAACTTGCCTCCTCCAACATTGGTTTCCATACGAACACGACCCTCGTAGATCTCAAGAGTAAGGTAGTCACTTGCTTTTCCCAAGGTAAAAAGAATTCCGTGTCTCTCCAAAGTCTTAAATCTCAAGTACAGTTTATTTGATCGCAGAGATCGCATAGAGTTAACCTTTCTTGACATAAAGTCCATCTTTGCTCGCAGCGATATAACTTGAGACACTAGAAAGGAAAATAACTAAACATCACCCATTACATCAGACTCCTAAAGTCGGAGAGTTAAAACTGATTCAAGGCTGTAAATTCTTCAAATCAATCCTGTTTAGGCAAAAAAGAAGAGCTCTGCAATACCTACGAGCTATCGATTTATACCACTTAGCTATATTAACAACGAGACACAGTAAAAATAAATGCTATAGGCACTAAGAGGAAAAGGCTGAGAGTCTATTAAGAACATACATTTCTATTTTGCCAGCAAACCTTCTAGGGAGTGAAATTATTTGTGTAGAACAAAGTTCAACGAAAATACACGCAGATAATTAAGACAGATCTTGTTGCTGGTACAGTTGATGACGCCTTGATTGAAGCTTGTCAAAATTGTTCGTAGGGTAGAACTTAATACTAATACTGATGCTATGGTATTGATTATAATCTGTCACACTGTAATTTCTGTTGGGGTCAAAAAATGGTTTAAGTATTATGGAAAATGAGTAATATTTTATGGTATCTAAAAATATGAATACTGTAAGTTATACTAATTTTCATTACAGGTAATTTAAAAGATTTATCACAATAGAGAGTATCAAATATATTTAGTTCAATCGATGGTATGACTAAAGCTGTTCACCTTGTTCACATCTAGTGCCGGAGTAACCAGTACCAAAACAATCGCACGTGTAGCTTGTGAATTGGTTCACGCAGGTCCCGCGGTTACACCCAGGATTGTCAACTTTCGCGCAGAAGTCTGCACAGCCATTGATAACATTCGAGCCTTGGAATACTGGAGCATGGATTGTAAGTTCATTATAGCCTTCACCGTACTTCAAGTCTTTGATGCAACCGATAAACCTGAAGTTGAAAGGTGGCAAGATAGAATAAAGGTGTATACTAGAGTTCGAAGGCAGAACTCTTCATAAGATATCAATATTTTAAATAGCATCGAAAAGAAGACAGTATTTTAAAGATGGCCACATAAAAAAACATCAATGTCAATCTTTCTGTTACAAATTTAGAGAATGATTGTAGAAACACGATTAAGTGACCATTTAAGCAAAGAATAAGGTTCAGGTTACAGATACATCGCACCATCCTCGCGATTATTAAATGATACTAGGTGTTACTAGAAACAAAGTCGATTGCAAATCCATTAAGTCCTTCAGTAAAAAGATGAAACGACGTTACAGTCTTTAAAAAAAGAGATCTTTCTGTTTCCCTATATGCCATCGTCTATACGATGCTAGATAAAATATGCATAACTCTTGTCGTGACGTCGCCCTTCATCCAGCTTTGTCCCATATCAGTTCTTTAGTTAACACATGCGCCCCATATGCACAATTTCTGGTCGTGACATTACCCGTATTTCCGTGAATAACACAAATGAGCTCCAGCTTGATCTTATAGTGTCCCAAATCACCCTTTCACTAGGTCAACGTTCACCAGACACTCTCATGGATCAATTTTGCATCAATCCTCCATCAATCCTGCATCTACGCCTCACTCCTTTATCTATACCTCACTAATTAAACAGTGATCCATGCGTCCCATAACACTCCTTCACTCGTCTCACGTTCACCAGACACTGTCCCGACCGACCCTACATCAATCCTGCATCAATCCTGCATCAATCCTGCATCAATCCTGCATCAATCCTGCATCAATCCTTCATCAATCCTGCATCAATCCTGACCCATACAACTATACCTCACTCGTCCAATAGTGATCCGTGCGTTCCATATCATTTCTTCACTCGTTCCATGTTCACCAGATACTGTCCTGATCAACCCTGCACCAATTCTGCCTCACTCCCGCATCTACCCCTCACTCATACAGCTATAACTCATTAATTCAATAGTGACCCATGCGTCTCACATCACTCACCCATGCGTCTCACCAGATACTGTCCCGATCAACCCTGCACTAATTCTGCCTCAATCCTGCATCAACTCTGCATCAATCCCGCACCAATTCTGCATCAATCCCACATCTATCCCTAACACATACAGCTATAACTCATTAATTCAAAAGTGATCCATGCGTCCCACATCACTACTTCAATCGTTCCATGTTCACCAGATACCGAGGCTGTAACCTATCCTACTCTAAGCCCAAACACGTACAGCAAATCCTCCTTACATCAAAGCAAAAGAATCAGCTATCCAATTTACGTTCCACACCCGTGCATTATCCATTCTTTACCTGTAGACCCAGCCGTCTGATATTTGTCCCCATTAAAATTACTGTTAGAATGAAGAAAACATACTCTTCCCCAGATTCGGCGTCATCAGTACATCCGACATACAGATCAGACTTCAAGTCGAGCAACTCTTTCCAGTGCAATTTCGTCATCACACGCTGTGTTCCATCAAGTTCGAACAACGTGGATCTGTGATTCCTTATCACAGTGACATTATGCCAATTCAAGTCGTTAAGATCAGTGCCAAAGTCCTCTGCAATGTGCTCCAGATTCGAATGCGACACGGCAAACGATAGCCTGCCATTCTCAAGTGCCAGTCGCAGGTGAACATCTTTTGAATCGCCAGCGCCACGGATGAAGAAGAGGATACCGTCCTTTTTCGCTGTCTTGAACTGAAAATTCAAAGCCGCTTTTTCTTTCGCATACCAATTAGAATACCGCACCATTGATTCTTTAGGGTTCTTTCCTCCAAGAAAAGTAAGTTTTTCCGAATGCACAAGTGCAATTAACAAGTGCAGTATGATGGGGATTTTCACAAACATTATATCTTTTGTTTCTATGTCCCGTTAGTTCCAAGTAATTCCAAGATTATATGCAGTGCTTGAGCTCTACCAACCAGATCTGATAGACCTAAAAATAAGAGGTTCCATAACAAATTATAAAAACATGACTAAGATTGCAGACGGACGGAAGACAGAAACAAAACATAAGCAGGTATACAGGATAATCTATTTCTACCTCGAATTAAGTTTTTAAAGTGACACTTTTTATATCAAATTAGGTATCATAAATCGTTCGACACAGTTTAAATGACAGCAGACAAAGAAATATACAATCGGCAAATTTTTGAGAAAATTGGAAAAGTTGAACGAGTAAGTTTTTTGAAACAGCTTTTAAACAAAGTGCCAGAACTGAAATTTGGCGTACAATCTTATAAACGGTTGCTTGTCATAGAAATTGAAAAGTTGAGAAAAAGAGGAGTTTGAAAAATTACTGGAACTTTAAAGGGATCGCAAAAGATGTGCTACAAGGGTGCTAGAAGAGTCATTAAGGGACACATTTACAAATTCAAAATCTAAATTCTTTCAAAGAACAACTCGAGAGATCGTAACATAGCAAGTGGTTTATTAAATAATTTTGGAGCTGAAAAAATATAAAACGGGGGTGAAATGATGCCAAGGAGTTAAAAATTCAAAAGAATTTAAAGCATCAAATGAAGATACAAGCTAGTTAAGTTGTTGCAGAGAATTCTCAAACCAGCATGCAATGCAAAAAAAATGACATATACTTAAATGATTGATCTTGTTGGAATCCTAGAAGAAGTTCTAAGTAAATATTTCAGAGATAAAAACCTATCGATGTGATAAGAATGTAACGACAGCTCGATCAGAATGGCAGCAAAAGGAAGTCAAACAGAGATTGACAAACTTTGTTGTCATATCGACTTTTAAGGGCAGGTGTGGCTTAAAAATTGACATAATTATCAGTCACCGTGTTTATCTCGAAAACTTTATCATAATTAACCAAAATGCCTGTTTTTCTTCTCAATCTCTTTTGAATAAACATTAAAATCTAAAAAGGTGTATGTTTCATACCAGCGGTCGAAAACCAATGTCGAAATTATCACCTAATGCTGCTTGCTAACAAGGGCAATACCATACCACAGAAACTCTGCCATGAAAATTGTTTCCCACAAGCAATGGAAGGAATGCTTGAATCAGAGTTTTAGCGAATATTCCTTTTCAAGATAATCTTATTACAGAACAGTTTTCCAAATACACCTGCACTATAGGCCGGCTTAACATGCACAAGGAAAGCAGATTATCGGGATTTTTTTAAATAAGGTCCGTTTTGAAGTTGGCTTACGTCTTTCTTCAACTGTCCACAGTTGTTTTATTAACTTGACAAATTGCAATACAAGGCCGGGGGTTTTTGGAAAGACGGCTTCGAAAAACTGTTATTTGCCCGATTTTGGACAATTTTGATTGAAAGGTAAAGTTTTCTAAACAAACTAACTCTGAACAAAGTTTTCATGTTATAAAGCTTCTTTCTAAAATTGATAAGGCGTGAAGATGTTTGGACTAATTCGTGAATATCCAAAGAGATATGTCTCTATGTTATCTTTATAAGATATAAAAATTAGAAATTATAATTAATTACAATCTTGCTTAAGCTTTGGGAAATCGAAGTACAGTTTCTCAATGTTATTAATTTTTAGAAAACTTTATGGTTAGAAGCTACCTTTTTGATACCTTTCGATACCCATACTTGTTATAGATACCTTTATGAATTATTGAATAATTTTTTAAAAGAAAAGGCAAAATCGTATTCGATTATTTCTCATGGCCAATAACTGCATATTTCTATTGAATTAAAACGAGCGAAAGAAGAGACTTGAGAGAGGATTTTCCTTTATGTTGTATTTTGGACATGGGATATAAAAAGAAGAAACAGGTAAAAAGAAATAGAAACAAAATAAAGTAGATTTTCATACCTTTTTAAACAAACTTTTCATGTGCAACCTGAAATTAAGAATACCAAAGTAAATTAGTTTCATTGATACGAGAGTTTCAAGAAGATATTTGAACTTCCTGTTTTGTAATTTCCTGAGAAGCAAAAGGGAGTTAGAGTGAGTTTATTTTCTAAAAATACAAAGTTTTTCTCGAGCTGATGTGAAGAACAGATGTATAAATGATGGTGCTGAACACGGAATCTTAACTTCATTGATTTTGAAGAATAAGCTGTAATCTTGATTTGCTAAAACATCTCAATAGGCCAGGCCCGTAGACAGCTAAACTGGATTTTTTGGGGGGGGGGCATGGATAAAAATACAGCTTTTTTTATACCTGCCTTACAAAAAACTGTCAGATTAAGCTGCGCTTATAAGATCTTCAAACACAATTTTCGCAAATCATTGGGGGCATTGCTAATAATTTTGATTCAGAAAATATCTGATGTCACATTTAACCACCGTCGCACAACGAGGTTGACTAGAGTAATTTAGTTGCAGTTGATGTTGGAAATTACAAATTTACGGTGACAAATTAAAAACATGACAAAATATCCATTAAAAGGCAAGCTTTAAAAATTCAACTGATGAAAAAGTGAACATCTAAACTAGGAAAGAACTTTTTTGGTTGCACGTTTGACTAAAATTTTAATACAACGTCTTGAGTTAAATCAAAATGTAGTATGACATTGCCTATTGCGCAACACAGCAGCTATATCGAATTCCTGTAAAGTTAAAGACAACTAGTGATATAAAAACACGATGGTCAGGTGTATCGGTTTTACTATTGACTGACCGCAAGCACAAAGTCATCTATATAGATAGAGGTCATAGATAGAGACAGAGGAGCTAACTACGGGAAATGTAGGAGTGTCATAGCACCCCAGTTGTATGACCCAAGGCAACAGATGCAAGACCAATTATCAGAATAAGAATTGGTCCGGAATCCAGCAAAAGCTAACATTTTCTTCACAACCAACATTTAGAAATATAAATCTATTTTATTCATATATTTCATCTATCTGCTCATTATTCTATTCATGATGTCGCAAGCCATAAACAACCGTCATTCACGCCCTGTTTGGAGAGACTTAAGTCGTAAATTTCGGAACTGCAATGGCTGCTGTATTGAATTACAATAATCTATTTCAATTTTTAAAGGACATTGCCGTTGTACGATGTCAAACAAATAAAGAAACTAAATAAATTATAATTAGCCACTAGTGATAAATAACCTTTCTTACTCTTACCAAATTAAGTCAATGAAGAACCTTAGAGTGCGGTTTGTTGCTAATAATTCACATTTAATTAAAAAATTCACAATTTGATTTTGAAAAGTCGTTTTACATTGTCGTAGGACTGACAAATCTACACCTCTATTTCCTCTGCTAATTATGTCCCACAGAAGGCCCTACACCCCTAAAAAATTCTAAATTTACGGAACTGCTCAGGGAGACTTTTTAAATTGAAGCAGTCAAAATGTTATTGACTAGTGTATTGAATCAGAATTCTTTTCATCTTTAAAAATGACAGCAGCCATGTCGCATCATTCTCTTGAAGAAGTGTGCTAGCAACAAATAGTCTTCTTTCTTGTAATATCTTCGACAGTCAGAGAAGAAATTTAGCTTTGCGAAATCACATCCAAATCAAAATTTGGGCTCGCTTAACCATCTACTACTATTTGGATGAACCGCCAAAATGCGTTTTGATTGAAATGATGAAAGCAAATGACATAGAGCCTCTCTTTACAGTAAGCTAAAAAGAGGCAAAGTTTTTTCTCTTATTCATTCATCACGCTTTTAGTTTCTTTATGACGTCAGTCGTGTCAAATCAAGTTCCCCGACGGTTATGTAGAGCATTTAAATTTGCATTGAAAACTTGCAAATGAATAAAGAATGCGAGGAAACATATTCACGGAAAGCACACAGCACCAACAAAGAACCGACTCATCACCTTGCTTCCGAGTATTTTTAAGGACACTGAGAAGCTGTGCTTATTGAGCAGTGTCCGGGTCCTTCCTCTTGATTCAACCACACCTTTTAATTTCCAAGCCTGAGATTGCAGAGAGCTTGCTACTCCCCTGATTCCAAGTGACAGTTAATTCATCTCAATGGCTTGAATCTACAATTCCTGATCCTTGGATCTACAATTCCTGACAAATAATGACCGTTTCCTAACCTTTGAAAACATAAAAATCTTTCAGCGTTATGATTCTGATGGTCTGGGCAGGGCATGTTTCACAAGTTTTCACTCGATTTGCAATTGTAAGATGGTTCAGCATAGTTAAGTAGGTAAAAAAGGAAGGCTACGGTAGCAGGCTGCTTGACGGACTCCAATGGAATGTTTGCGGTGAAAAGTTTTTATATATATATATCGAAAATAAGGACCACCGAAACCCGCCGAGAACCAACAACGATGAACACAAGTAAATTATCGGTAGCTAATATTTTACCTCAGCATACCGGGTCTCATCAGAGCAAATGAGATGAAGCGAAATATATTTTACAATTAATTAACCTATTTTTATTTCTGTTTGTTCTCGAGACAAAAAATATATTATATGTGAAAAGGTAGAGAAAAAAAATGTAAAGAAGAAATTGCTATACGTACTTGTCACAAACACAGGAGGTTTGAGACCTTTCTTATTTTTCCATGTACGTTCAAAAGAAACTTAGGTCAGCCAGTACTTAAATATATCGCTGCCACCAACACAATACGTTCATGAGAATGTTTTAGGGGAAAAGTTATTCCTGGTTGGCGCGGGCATGAGTTTCAAAGACGGAAGACCTTAATTATCGAAAGTGCTGTTTCAGTGTGATTGAAACGTAACGTCATTATCAAAGTTGTTTCCAAGCTTTTTATTCTCACAAGTGGACCCAGAGGGTGGTGATTTTAAATTGGATATAGCTGTGCACATCATGGTTCAAAACGAGTCCGCCAAATTAAGCAGACGCGTTTGGACATAAATCAATCAATGTATGCACACAGGTGCAATAGACATGGAAAAGCGAGGCTGACAAGGTAGAAAGAGGTTGACCTGTCAAATGTTTCCATTATCGCAGGTGGTTTTAGTTAAAAGATTTCTAGGATAAAACAAAAGTTAAAAATTAATCCTAATTGAATGTTCAGGATTTGAAGATATGAATTTTGAGCGCATATCTTAAGAAATTTAAGGTGTAATGAAATGATGTCGCGTTGGGAAGCTAATTGGAATACTGGTTAGTTTATAAAGCTCTTTGCCTTGTACACAAATACTTGCATTGGCGTTCTAAAGATAGGAACGATTTGTTAATGTCCAACAGAGATCTAAAATTGCCAAGTTTAATGGAAGCCACAAACAGGTTATGGGCAAATCTGTCTTTAAGCATTTAGATTTGTTTTTACTGGTTACAGGGAAGAGCTACATAGTGAATTTCGCTAATCCTATGGAACCAGAATACTTGAAAGCAAATCAAAGCAGTGTAAGACTTATAAATAGATAGGGAATAATAGCTTTTCAAAGGAAAAAGTTACTGTACAATCCACCAAACCTTGGACTAAAAGTGTTTTGGTTTTTCGCTGTTACCCTGGATATAGTACACATCTCTGATTACACGCATTTGATTTCATTCAGATATATTTCAGTCAATACAAAAAGATTAATCGGGTTAAATTGTAAAGTTTCGAAAATGCAAAATAGCATGTTGAAGGTAAAGTGCTATTACCGAAAAAGAATGGGTAAAATTGTTAGAAAGATAGGCACCAATTTTTTTCTCTTCATAAGAAACAGTTATCAATACAAATTATTAGGAAAAAACCAAGGCTGGAGATTTTTCATGATCTGACAAAAAAAACAGAAAAATACAACAAAGATAAAGACGTCCCTTTGCTAAAGAGAAAATAGAGAAAGCTCAAAAGTGATCAGAAAAGCTAGTAAGATATTGATGATGTAAATTATAGAAAATTGCCAGTGAATTCTTCTTTCAGCTTCCGATAACATGATATCAACGAAAAATTGACAGTCCTAAGTAATCCCCTATACACGACAATGTCAGAGCAGTATTTGAAAGATATTGATATGAAATGCTTAACTTATTGCATAATGTTAAGATATGATCCGGCGACATGGGCAAGGTAACCTGTGCTATTTAAAGAAGGCACCAAATAGCATAACTCTGGGACTGAAAAATCATCAGAATTTGGGACTATTTTGCTACCTCCGCAAATAGTGTTCACTTTTATATTCACTGAAATTGTAACTCCAAACTAAAATGTTTGATAGGAAAACCTATACCCTTGCTACTTGATATCATCAAATTCAAAACAGAAAAATGTTTATCACCATACGTTTTACAGACTATGACTTTTCCCTACTTAAAATAAAACATTTAAAACAATACCTATATATGTATTGATGATTTCCGCTCGTAGCAAAAGATCAAGTAAATCAACTAACTTTTTATTGAACGCCATTTTGGTATAAAAAGCAGCAGTGTTTCAAAAAAAATTAAAAGGGGCGCTTTCCGGCGTTCCAAAGGGTGCTGACCCCAAATTTTCCTCTCAATCTTACCACCCTGGGTACAGTTCTTTACGTACGGAAAATTTATAGTAAATTGCTATTGAGTATGTACATTTATATCTATTGGATTGACTAGTGCAGAAGAATGTAACAACAAACGTGTCATATTTTGAATCAAAATTCTAATGTATCAATTGCCCCATACTTAAATGGACCAATTACTGTTATGTCAGAAGAGACAACGCAATTTATGACCATTTAAGAAACACGTTTAAATTCAAGGCAGTGAGAATCAGAAGCAACATTCAGCATCCATAACAAACATCACTTTCACGGAATCTTTTTGAGAGTTAAAATGTGGTTTTTATTTTCATTTTCTGTTGAGTAATTGCCCATTCAAACTGTTTATTTGTGGAGAAATTATCAACTTTTTGATTGAATGGCTCTTTTTCTGAGAATTTTAGACAGCAGGTAAAAACGTAGTTCTCCGAGAAAAAAGAATAGTAAATAGTTTAATGCATTTTTATCAAACACAATGAATCGTTAGGAAAAAAATCTATCTTACTTTTAGAAACAAGAATGATTTGAAAAACAAGAATGATTTGTAACCTGTCTCATAGTATATGAAAAATACCTTTCTCTCGTTAGATTTGTTGATTTTTAACTTAGGATAATTTGCAGACCATCATTCAGTATGATGCATTTTATTGAACCCGTAATAGAACATAACAAAGCATGGCTTTTTCTTTTTGTTTCTATTGGTTAATAACTTGGTGTAATTTGCAGACCATCATTCAGTATGATACATTTTACTGAACCCGTAATAGAACATAACAAAGCATGGACTTTTCTTCCTGTTTCTGCTTGAAAAATAGAAGCCATACATCTTTTACTCTGTGCGTGTCTCCTGTTCAAGACAACGAATCTTTAAAGCAGTGACAATGGAATCCTCAAGCAGATGAAACACCTTCCCTTACCTTTCTTCCAGGGTACATTGACAATAGATGTCTTTGACAAAGGTTAATTAACTTGAGTAATGAGGCATTCAAGTACGCTTCTTGAATTTTTCTAGAGCCACGGTTAACTCTTTGCCGTACGGTTTCTTGAGCTGATAAACGTGACTGATGCAAGTTGTATCTCTGTTAACAGCATCAAAGAATCAAGATGCATATAATTTGTCTCCGTTATTACACCTTTTGTACTAATCTATTTTGCCAGATGAAATAAAACACAAAAAGGCAAATTGGAGGAGCAGATGTTTCAAGGGGATTAGGCGTTTTTGATAATGGAAAAAGATTATATAGGTCTTCTGTATCAAGGAATTAAGTATTGCCTCGATACTAATACAGTCTTCACAAGGGATTTTTTAGCAGTTTAAAATGCGCTCAAATGCGCTCACTCCATTTATAACACAATAAAGGATAAACTGTAAAACCCTAGAACAGTTTTCTTTAAAAAACAGTCAGTCATATGAGTTTTACAAGGTTCAAGAAACAAACACTTTTCCGGCCTTTGGAAAAAAGAAAAAAATAGTATAGAACGTTTACTGTTGAAATGTTCTATAAGATCTATTGACAGTTTTTCATTCACGAGGAATGCAATCCGTATAACTATTGGTGCAATACACTTACAATCTGCTTGACTGTCATTATGAGCTCAATGAGTCAGTAAAAAGCGTCAGATTTGACAGTACCCAAAATTTTAGGCAAAGAATTACCTTAACAGTGCAACTTTGAAGAGTGCTACGCAGTTTGTTGCTTAGTACTGAGGAACAGAAAAAATTTCTCGGTAATTTGGGTAATCGTTGCATGATTTTGGCATGTCAAGAGGGCTAGCTGATTGGACTTACCTAGCCAGTGAAGTCCGGATATTTTGCTTCCCACTTAGATGTAGAAGAAGCTGTCCGTCTCCACTTTTCCGCTCGAGCACATAATCAAGCCAATGTTATTACCAAGCAGTAACTTCGCACGATATAGATTTGTTGCAATACTTAAGTAATATTTTATCTACATTATCTACTGCATTATACTATAAAGAAACAGTGTGCCACAAGCCTCTTCTTTCGGCACTTTTGTTACTAATGATTTTATTGTGAAAGCATTACGTCAGTCTGATATAAAAGTCATCGGGACATGGAATCATTCCAAAGAAAATTTGAAATAGCTCATCCTTAATAAACACAACTTTTATCACATTAGAGGATTCAGAACCCTGAGGGCATACATCCGAAAAGTAATAAAAAAAGCGAGAAGCAGACAACAAAGATTTTAATACCCAAAATCAAATCCTGTTACCAAATTAATAAGTTTCGTCATGTTTGTGACCTGTTGAAAATTTCAATTCTTTAGTACATTAACTTGTCAAACATCGAAGAGATCAATTTTGAAAAACCGGATCAACGTATTTTTGATGGCGTCAGTAGATGAAAAAAGCAGACCTCGTGTCAGTTACATGAAGTATTGTTTGGCATGCAAGTTACGATCAGGCTTTCTACTCCAAGCCACGTTTTGATGTCAAATTTCTAACATGAAAAAATCAAATTTATCATACATAACTGAAAATAACTTAAACGAATTATTTATCGACAAAAGCAACCTCATTGTGCAACAAAGTGATTCTGAGATGAAATCTAATATACAAACGAGATGCCCGGCTTTAGATTTTCCAAGAATTACGTTCACTCCAATTGGTATCAGATCTTTTCTAAAATTACAATATAATTTTTGTGAGTAAACAGCTCTGGATTCTTTGGAGAATATTTAGGCCATTCATCCACAAAATTCTGTTATAATATGCGATTGGCTGGGCAAAACTTTTCTTAGTTCAAAGTATAATTATGACACGAAACTCAGAAATCCAAAGTGTAGCTCATCTTAAAGCTAGGAGAAAACATTTCTAATGCTACGAAAGAAGCTCAAATGACCTTGAATAGATATGACACACCAGAGAGCATTTATCTAGATTCAAGGATTAGATTTTAACGTTAGGATCTAGCATATGTTAGCAATAGAGACAAATGTTGCGGAAGAAGCTGATAAATGTATTATGATTATGATCATGACCTCTTCGTTCGCTATTTTAATTTAGGAAGAACTGTACGTTTTTATAAGATAAGTTTGAGACTAATGTCTAAATTAGAAACAAAGAGATTTTTGCCGAGAAAAACTAGAATTCAATAAAATTGAGCTTTAGTTTCGTATCTTAATAGAGCTAGCTTCATATTCCACCTTGAAACGGTACAAAATTTGAACAGCAGGGCTGGTTGCGCAACTTTAAAAGTTGCGGGATGGAGGCAAGGTCTAAACAATGTTGATTGTGAAAAAGAAGATAGCTTTTTGATATAGCTTCATAAAGGTTGATTTTGGAATAGAATAAAGCTATTACAGAATATTAATGTAACATAAAGCGAAAAAAATAATGGCAATCGCAGATAAACAAATATGATGGTTTTTTAATAAAGGAAAATGAGAGTAAATGAACTAGAGTTACCAGGAAAATTTGAGAATGACGAGGAAAGCTTTATATTGGCTTGTATTTCTACCTAGCATCTGGTAGCGGATTTAAGGACATTGCAATGCTATGCTTATCGACTAGTGTCCTGGCCCTTCTTCCAATGTGACCACACTCTAAGTGAAAGCCAGGGTCTCAGTCGGCCACTCTAACTACCGAGCCATCCTCGCACCGAGAGTTCATCTTACATATTCTACATCAAGGAGGTACAATACTGGAATTAACTTCAATTTTTTCTTTGGGTGTTGTAGTTAAAGGATTATTTGGATAATTCTGCTGGCTAGAATGATTGGAAACTGAAAATAACACCAGTGCTAACATATCATGATGACTTTTAAAGCCTTACTTGATTTAATATTATATAAAGGTAGAGAAAGCTAGAGATCAATAAAAACGTGCCTAAACTTTCAACTTAAAAATTTGAAACAGCAGAAAATTGAGCGTACATTTCTGTGTAATCCAAGGCAGATGACGAATTCTTACCAATTTATAAACAGCGTTCTTCAAGGATAGCAACAGTGTAACTTTAAAATTTGTATGTGAATTTTCACTTTCAGTTGCTTATGCATGCATTTATGTACATCTGGATCTCCTGGGATGTAATGAGAGCGGTATTTCCAGCAAAGAGTTTAATGTGTAAATTCTCACGGGGATAAATGAATAATGAGTTAAAGCATGTTATTTAAGAAATAATAGGGCCCAAGCCACCAGGGGTTGGGGAAGCGGGGGGCCGGGGTGCCCATGGCCTCCCACTTTTTTGTGAAGCAGGTAATTTCAAAGCTACAATCAAAGGTGAAAGTAACTTTGCCCCCCACTTTCATTAGCCTTGGCCCCCCACTTTCAGTAGCCTTTGCTCCCTACTTTCATTAGCTTTGCCCCCTACTTTCAATGATGAGACAAAAGAGCCACAAAAGTAGAATCGCGCACCAAAGATTGTAAATTACACCCTTCTGTTAGCCAAGAATCTCAGATCTTGTTGCTCCCTCCTCCTTTTTTGATGTTTTTCAATTTGAGCTATTTGCAGAATAACGAAATAAATCCTACCAGCTCAGTACAAAGGTAGAAATAGAGAGTAACTTAAGAATCTGTTCAAGCAATATCTAAGTAAGAGAATTGTGCCAATGTTTGGTGCACAAATAGATCCAGATGGCTCTCTATGTAGTTTTCCGTTTATTTGTATAGTTGTTTTCATAAAAGAACGGGAAAAATTTATCTACTTATGTATGAAGAAATAGCTATTTTCTAAGTCCAACATTTTCTTCATCTTCCATCTTCTTAATTCATCATACAAATAAATTATTTCGTTGGTAAAAAGTAAAAGTATTCCCTGAATTCTAATTCCAGGATGTCACGGATTATAAACTTCCTTTTTTCATGATCCATAAGATTGATTCTCCTCAAAAGAAGTAATTACAAGATAAACCTGCTTTTTCATTCAACAAGATAGAAATCGACAAAAGCTGCCAAAAAACTTTAACTCGGGTGTTTTATCAGTATCGTTTGATATTAAAGCGACCAAGTATTGTCGGACGCCTTATCAAATTTGTCCATGCAAAAACTGGTGCAAAAGCAATTAATATTTATGAAGTTGAGATCATTCTTACATTGGATGAAGGCATAGCAACAATGCGGCATTTGCAGAGCTGCTACTTTCGTCATGGTTATACGAAAGCGACAAAAGATGCGTA
Source organism: Rhopilema esculentum (assembly GCF_057945365.1). Lineage (NCBI taxonomy): Eukaryota > Metazoa > Cnidaria > Scyphozoa > Rhizostomeae > Rhizostomatidae > Rhopilema > Rhopilema esculentum. The sequence goes on along the minus strand of NC_142823.1, from coordinate 7,324,243 downwards.
AAACATGAACATGAAACGGCACTTGAGAAGCTGGTGTGTCCAAATCAGCTTGGTGTCGTTTCTATTCACGAAGAATCATTTCTGTTTGGTGTAATGTTGTTAGCATGTCACACCCACATCTAAAGCTCAAGTTTGTAGCAAACAAAAAAATTATAACTTTAGCGTGCCTTCTTTCTATTCTAGTAAAAAGCAGTTTGAAAAAATAAAACATTCGTGGCTGTAAATATCTTTCAAGCTGTTCAGATCTAGCTGAAAATATATCATATCAAATGTTAGTATGTTTAATTTATCTGCTAAAGCACCATTTTAAGCACAATGTCAACCGATTTTAAGTCCTAGTGAAACCCAAAAGAAATCAAATCCAACAGGAGAATAAGAAACGCTAAAAAAATTTTCACGGATTCCTTTGAATAAACCTCTTTCTACGCAATATTCATTTTGCGTTCCAAGGATTAAAGTGGCAATGTTACCCACGAACTGAGTTCTTACTAATGAAGATAATTTGATGTGCACAAAAACTGCCATCGGGAGCATGATGAAAGTCTCTTATCGAAATCAATATAAAGTTGAATTAAAACATATTAATATTCTGAAAAGTATGAAGTGATAGCTTAAAATCAGCTTAAGCTCGATTTTTTAAGATATGATGGTGTTGAAAACGCTAAGAATATGTTGTTTCAGTGCACCTCAAAACTTTTGCAGCGTATGTCTGAACTGCGCGCAAATTTCCCCCATCCCTTCAGCGCCAACAGGTTTATCATAAGCATAAAAAATAAATAAGGTTCACAGAATTGAATGTAGTTTGGAATAGGACAGACTAGAAGCATACAATGTCCAGCAGATTTAAAGATTGATGATGTTTTTTGATGAACGCCAGAAACTATAAGCCGTGAGCTGTCAAAGCTATAACTAGGCAGAACAGTAATGAAAAATAAACATGTACGTACCTTTAAAAACCGTGACAAGCCATATTTGTAGATTAATACTGGGGTAGGACTGACTCTTGCAAAATCGCATCCCTTTTTGTAATAACAGCATACCACATACAGCGTTGTAACATCGGCTTGAACAATACGCGTAGAATCCCTTTTATCTTCACGACTCAAACGTCAAAAGTTTCTTTGTTAATATTGATCAGAGCTTCATAAATATTTCAGCTTGCCATTCAATTTTACTCAAGGCAGTATCGGTGTGCTGTAATTCTTTATTGACTGATTTCTGAAACAAGAATTCGCACTTCTGTAAGTTGTTTTGTTTATCTGAAGATCAAACTACATTGACGACTCCGTCAGGCAGGATCGAATCGAGTTCCGCGTACCAGTGCTCAAAAACTACAAGCCAACCTGTCTTAATTCACGTCTTGACATTTTCACAGATTCTTGTTTGTTGATTTACTGTACATGAAGTTATTTGCAGAGGTAAATCTTAAAAAAACAAGGATTAAGACCAATTATATCATTGCAATGATTAAAAAACATCTATACATAAAATCAATGAAAACCTCAAACTTCAAAACAAAATTGCAAAACTCACATTGGTATTTTAGCTTCTTTATTCTACTGAAGACTTACCAACGATTGCCTGACCGCTCTATACACCAACCAAAGCCTAAAATAACCTTCAGGTCAACTCTTATTCACCCAATAGGAGTAAGGATGACGTCAATCACGTCGTTAAAATTAAGATACAAAACGCATTCATTTTGTTGTGTACCTTAGCAAGACTGATCCGTTATTGGATCATCAAGTGCTGCCTTCATAACTATGATGCTAGGTAAACGTTGATAAACAGTGATATCCTACACAATAAAGTTTAGTTGTTTATGAATTTCAGAACTGAAACGTAGCGAAATAACTCAGCATAGTTTGGATAAAGGCTTGAGAAAATTAAAGCAAAGGACAATTATACACTAACATAAAATGAAAAGAATATGATTTTTGGCTTATCGGTGGTTTAAAAACTGAGCAACTGCCAGCCAAAATCGATGGAAAATCTTAATCGATTTGGAACAAAAGTTGACCTAGCATCTAGCCATGAGCATGCAAATTGATGGATCAGCTATACAATATCAACCCATTAGATGCACAAACTCACTGCCGGATAAGTCGATTGATAAAAGCCTTTCAGAACTAGCCAAATGAATCCATCAGAAAACATCTGCTCTGGTATTCTAAGATCAAATATGGCGAACTACTTAGAAACCTCGGTAAACACAGTACAAAACGGTCTTTATGAAACCCGGCATAAAATGCCTAACGCAGGTTTCTCCAGTGTGCTTAGCCCTACTGTCATTGCATACACGAGTATATGAGAATTCGTCTTTCAGTCAGTTTAAAACAAACAAATTCAAGTCTGTTGTAGGGAAAATCAAATTTACTCCTTCTTTTTATTCGAAGAATTAGAGGCCGATAAAGGACGCAGTTTTTGTAAATTATTCAAAGAACTCTCATCACAACACTTAAGAATCATTTTCAGGAGATACACCTGTCCCATGCATGATATATTGGTTGACAAGCTCTGTCGGTGATATTCCGGACATTTTTGAACCTTTAGAATGTAACTATGTGAAATAAATTTTCAGACAAAATCAACTTGTGTGAAAGAATCAAGTTTGGACCGAAGGAAGGAACTGAAATTTGTTGACGCAAAATAAATTATTTCTCTGATAAAAGGAAGTGATATCGTCTTGAATTTTCTTAATTTCCGTCCCGAGAATAAATATTTGTTAAAAAACTTGACAAATCTATATGATACAAAAATTTTTGATATCTTTTTTAATGCAGTTCCTCTTTTCAATTAGAAAATTACCGTCTTATTTTTTAGATAAAAATTAGGACAATTTAAAATATTCTTTTTGTCGGGAGTAAGAGACTGGCTATATCAGACAAAATACATAAGATTTTTTCTTTTGAATCAAAAGACTGCTTACGGCTTGATAAAACAAAACTAGCTAAAGTCACTTACAATGAATATTAACAACAATTTTCATTTTAAACGAAATTTTTCAGAAGGGTTCTTAAGCAGAGCTATTAGATAGACCCCTATTCGGCCGACCCCGCTATATATGTGGTTTTCTCAACTTTTTCTCACACGCAATTTTGGAACTAAGTTTTCACTTTGCAAGATAGTGAATATTCTGCTCACAAATCCTAAACTGATGCACATATAGATGTATACTAATAGATGTACATATAGATCCTAAACTAAACGGCTGTATACAAACATCAGTTTTACATAAACGAAAATTTATAGATTCCAATCTGTCGGTTGTTTGAAATGCAATTTCAGAGGCTTGCGTCATCTTGAATATTAACTAAATAGTAGTTTGTAAAACCACAGGCTGGAAAATTATACTGTAGGTGCTTCGGATCTAATCGATACTTTTCAAACGTGATACAATCAGGCACTTGAACATGAAATCTTCTACAAATAATTAAGCTTAGAAGATTAATGATAACGAAACATATCTTATTAGATAGCATGCATTTACCAAGTTGAAGGCGACCAAATCAAAAAAGAAATGGTTGGATAGAATTGCAATTAAATAATGCTATAGTCAGACAGCTGATGAAAAAATACGAATTAAGAATCCAAACGAGAAAGATGCTAGCACAGTGCTCAGATTAATGAATGCTGGGTTTTCAGTAAGAATGATTCGCAAATTTGAGATTAATCGGAATTCCTAGTTGCCATTCCAACATTCAGAGAGCAAATATCGCGTTATGCTAACGCCAAGAATCCTCTCAATTTAGCAAGGAAATGGTCTAACCATTTACTTTCAAGGTGTTCCATTAAGGGCTTAGAGGAATCTTGGTACAAACTTGAAATTAGATTAATATCAGTCGCAAATTTAGCAACCTTTACCAACCTAAAAATCTCAGTTTACGTTCATGACAATGCTTGGCAAATCTCGACGTATATTTGAAAATATCAGAGAGTTTTCAGACTTTACCAATGAGGGTAGATGACATTTCCAGCAACTTGAATTTGAAAATCGTTTCAAAACAGAATAAGTTACATGCAAAGTTGCTGATAAGGCTTTAATACTTGTCTTAAGATATGTTTATCTCCTGGATCATCAGCGCAATGTTAAACAGGGCCATAACACCACTGTGGAAATAAACAAAAGAATGGCAAAGTATTTCTGCCCCTATGAACGTTTTAGAGCTGTGATCTGATAAAGCCGATAAGACATTACTGGGCTTATAACAAGGATGAAAGCCGTAAGTGTTCTTAGCGTGGGTTTATTGAGTATTCAAAAATCCTCGCTACAAGTAAGCTTTGATCCAACTCTCTGTTTCTCAGCCTCCAAAGACATATTTCACATATTAATGAGAGTCTTCACGAGAGAAGATATCTTTGTTAGGCAGCTTGTTACAATTTGTTTTCTTTAAGCAAATCTACTGTTTACTAATTCGATTCGAGCATGAAGAACCAGCTTGTTTCTTGCCATGCATAATTCAAACAAAGAGTGAGGAAAGAAATTGCATGATTTTGAACGTAACGGCTTTGAAGACATTGTATGGCAATGCACAATCTAGCCAATGTACAGGGAGAAAGGCCCATATATTAAGAGTGAAGCTGAAAAAATGTGCAGAGAATCCACACAACGAATCTCTTTTACATGGGCTCCGAAGCAGGAGAGAAAGTGAGGGGGGGGGGGGGCAAGAGTGATTTTAATAATCATAAACAAAATTTAAAACAGGTTTACTGTTTTGCAAAAAAAGGGGCATGGCCCCCCAGCCTCTCTTCGTTGGAGCCCCTGTTTTTGTTCAAGGATTTTGTCCTTGTCCATATCATTGAGGCTCGAGCCCTAAAGGAGAAACTATGGAATGAGATTGTTTGCTTGTAGGTGGAACGTGTTTGCCTTAAGGTGGTGTCCACTGTTAGATGCCTGTTCGTTTTTATAGAGTTTGAAAGCTGTCTAAAGTGAAACAGGATCTTGAAGTGTTAATAGTGATACAAAAAATTCACAACAACAAATGAATATCTACACGTCGGTAGCTTGAGCCATAGGAAGACTCTCATCGTCATGATCAGAAGTCAGCATATACTAGTGAATTTGAAACTGTTAAGAAAAACTGATAAAAATCTCGCTGATGTTGCATTTGTTTTATCAAGAAAAAAGGTATGGAACGGGAAAGAAACAATATTTTGGAGCTTCTTCAAAGAATTATTTGATTTAGAAGTAATCTGTAGAGGAAAGGCTGACCAAAAGTTCGAAAAAGCCAAGATTTCGACAGGTATGGGCTAGACAACTCGAAAGAGTTAAAAAATCATCAAAAAGATCATAAGCATAACTTTACTTCAAAACATTTACAATAAACAAGGTAGCCGAGAGCATGAGTAGCAAGAAGCAAAGCGTTTAGCGAGAAAAAATAACAGAACAAGCCAAAATTTGTCGCTTGACTCCGTTTTAAACAAAATCGAGGGCTGTATTGAGGGCTGAATGGAGTTATCTAGCGCCACCCTAAACTCTGAATATGTTGTATATCGAAATGTGAGCGATCTAAAACTTCACTCAGAGAAACTATGCTCCCAAAAGTTTGTTAAAAAAAATTCAGCATTTAATTTAAGATCAGTTTACGTTTGTTAGATTTGAATAGGGCTTTATAAATCAAAGCATAAGAATGGAAGATTCTATTAATAATCAAAGAACTCAGCTGTTCGGTAAACCTTCAAAGCCCCAAATCTATGATTAACGGAAGAGTATGGAGAGGATAAGTGGCACAGCATAAATGCTTTTTCATTTGACATCTGTATTTGCTTCCACAAGTCACAATTCAATGTCGTGTAAAAATTCTAATAACAAGGAGAACCGAATTTCCGTCGTATAATTGAACTACTGTTTTACTACCCGCTTTTTGGGAGGGGGCGGTTGCACTCATGGGGGGGGGGGGCAACTGAAAGATTTTCAAAAAAGAAAGTGGCGAAGAATACGGAAAAAGTACTTGGAACACCCAATGGTTTTCACTGTGCTTCATTTTCTTCAATTCTTTCCCCAAAAACTTCTACTTCCCCCTCCTCCACGACAAACATCCTACAAATCACAGGAAAAAAGGTCTTTCTAAGCTTTAATGTCGTTGATAACTTGCCTTTGAAAACTGACGTTAGTGTTCCAAGACATTTGGCAGGCATTGTCCTTTATAGCTAATGAGGTGGTTATAGCTGGAAACAATGCAAAATTCAACTGGGGGTGAAGACAAGAAGAGGTTTGAAGTACCTTGCTGCTTAAAAATGAAAGGCCTCGCTTACAAATATTTAAGGAAGAACTGTTAATCATTAAGAAAATAAACGAATAACTTGACTGAAATGCAACTTTTCTGCTTTTAACTTTTGTTACTAGCTCTAGTAAGTTAATACCAGGTGAAATAAACATGAGTTACTTCAGAGCCCGCTGTAAACAGAATTAACTGACAGGATTTCCTTACCAAAAAAACAAGTAAGATGTAATCAGATGCTTTAATTTCACTTGAGGTATTATTTAGCAACAAGGAGGCATGCACTTGAATGTGCGTAGTGCTACATGCACCCTAAGCAGGGGGGTAAAATGGGATACAGAAAGGGAGAAAAAAGAATTCTGGTAGGATATACGCTAGGCCTCCAAAAAGCAAATGTGACCAACCATTATAGACAGGAGTCATTTTGCATGGAAATTTCATAAAAAAATCCCTAATTGGAATCCAGAGCCTGGGGTTGCATGGGATAATTATCGCTAGCCCTGTGTGCCAAGGCGTCTCTTAGAAAACGGTTTGGTGAAATGTTAAGGAGAAAATGTGGAAGGAAAGACACCTAAAATCCTTCATTCAGCGCTTCTTTTCATCAACATTTTATAGATTGCGAACAAGGAAATTTCTTTTTTTTCGACTCTTTTAGTCAATTTTCTCAATTCGCTCTCATACCCTAAAAAACTTTCCCGGCGTTTCGGGGAGATTGCTTCTTTTATCTTTCGACAGTTCATACTGCAAGCCTTATATCGTTGCTGAGTAATTTATGTTAGAACTACTCACATATAAATTAATCAAACTTTAAAAAATTCTTGATAAGAAGATTTCATTGATTTCGGCAGTATTTTGATGATTGCTCAGTTATTGAACATTTTCAAACTATTTTGACTTGTTATCAGTGCGGCTTGAATGATGTAGGCGTTTTTGGATAACACTTCTCTAAGAGATGGGCGTAAAAATTCTGCATAATCCTGATTTGCAGGTTGTCTATTAAATATACTTGCTTAGATCTTAAAATAAACAAACAGATTTAGGTAGAATTTGAAATTTTAATCGGTGAAAATTCATTTATGATGCTTCTCATTGCTGGAAATCCGTAAATATTATCAATGTCTTAGATACACGTGTAGTTTAGATAGTTTGATAATCTAGCAACCAAATCATACTTTGATAATTTTGTTATGTTTCGAAATAAATAAACTGTTACTTTATTCAATATATTTTATTGAAGCATTTTTCTGCATGTTTAAAAAGCAGGAATGGATAAAGTGCAGCTGATAAATGACACATATCTAAATGAAGGCGAAAATGATATCAACACTATAATATATCCAGCAAGATTAGATCGCAATGCCTCAGTGTCATAGATATACTAGCTTGTGTGCTGTACAATGCAATGTGACAATATTCCTTGAAACTGTACCAGGAAAACAAGCGAATTTTTAAAACCACCTTTCGAGCCCGTTGCAAGTGCCATGTCAATTTACAAAAAAATCTACCCAAGTAAGGAATCCATTTTACATCACATACATAAAAATAAACACTTAATGAACAAAACGATAAAAACAAAAAACTACAAAACAACCAATCATTTAAAAGCTAACAAGGGGGAACATAACAATCAATCAATAATTCCCTCAGAAGAAGCTCTCTTATAGAATAAATAGCCAAGCGAGATGCAAAACCTAATGATACTACATGAAGAATAACTGTTTACCGGTCTGTCATAAAGTGCTCGATGCAGTAGAGAAGAGCTGTACACGCCTTTGGTGTGTAGAACAAGATGGTTTTAAGTTGCTACTTCGAGTTTTACGCTTAGTAAGATCATTAAAGCAGTAGCTAAGTATCGTTAATATCAAGCTAAGTTTTATTATTTAAAAAAAGACATATACCAACGGAGCTGTTGAAATCTCCAACCGCTTTTTTGAAGACAGGACATGCTTGCATCGTGCCATGCATTCAAACAGGTGTGGTCCACTCTATCCGCAATACCCTTATGCTTTTGGGTTACTCAAGGGAATGCAAGGCAAAGGAAATCACAGGCCCGGCGAATATGATTGAACAACCCCGAGAGACCAGAAGACATCCACAGAATGAAAAACCGGGCCGGTAAAGATGAGATGAAGCATGTAAAGGGATTGCCATTATCGTTAGATAAAGAAAAACAACAACTCAAACATATCAAGCCAAAACAGCATTACTTGCGAGCTAAACTGTTATGAGATTTCCTGGAATTATGCTGTTTAAAAATGTTGCTTGATATATCATACTATGCAGTTTGATTCAAAAAAACATTTTATGAAAGTCTGTATGTTAGAGAAAGAGACATGAAAATTTGGAAGGCTGATAAAGAACCAGCAGCATTTGGGATATGAATGGATAATAAAGATATGAATGGATAAAGAACCATATGGATAAAAAAGCATTTGGGATAACAAAAAGTTAACAGATACAAACACAGAAACTATTCGAAAAGGTTTTCTGGAAATCTGAACATGTTTATAAAAGCACTCTAATAGTCGATTATTCGACTTTCTTTTCATCTATTCACCTTTCTTTCATTAGGCAAGTGGAAATAAACCTAAATTCATCTTTAAAATCATAAATTGCAATCGAAGGTGCGAATTATACAACAAAATAGTGCAGTTTAATATTTTTATGGAAAAATTGATTCTTTCTTCAGCTAGTTTTGGCGAAATTGTAAAGAACAAGCAAAATATGTTTATAAAAGTATATAAATAAATTATGTAAAATCTGTAGGTTAAATGACATAAAATTTGATAGAGTTTATTTGAATTAGCGAAAATTTAGAAGAAGAAATTTACACCAAGGAAATTTAAATAAATACTCAATCAGAAGTTGCAGTTTGGCGAGAAAGTGGTTTGAAAAGAAATGCTTGGAACAAGTTTTCTAAGTAATTGAATTGATCTAATATGTTATATAAACTTGATGGTATCGATAAAGTATCAAGATAGACAAAGAAAGTTGTAATAATTAATGAAAACGCGCCTACCAAAACATTGATGTTACCGCGAAGACGATGAGCTTGAAATCAAATCTGCTACAATAGTCTGACATCTGCAGTACTTGAGACCTTCATGTCAATTGGATGAAAAGAAACAATCGATTAACGGTTATTGTGAAATTCAAATTGAGCGAGACCTCAAATGCAGAAACAACGGACATTTGTTGACGCAAGTTGGTTAACAAGATTTGCAATTGTAACTGCAAGTCTCCTGCAACAAAAATAGTTACAGCTGCATTCTGGCAATTAATCTGCAGCATTTACCTGAGGTAATGATACACATCAGATTAAGCAAAACTGTCAAAATGACCTTCTTCATAACACAAGGTCTATGCAACATAATTACGTGCACTACGTAAGCTTGAATGAGATTCAACGTTCATTCAGTCATTCACTGATATCTGCTGGAAATGAATGGCCTGGCCGACACCAGATGATGACATTAAGTTCAGATTCAAAGTTAATACAAGTGATAACGGGAACGACCTAGAGGCAAGCAGCCAAAGTTGAAAGTTTAAGACATTTAAAAATAACTGTTTATTTTTCGAAATTGACACAAAGCTTTTCGACCCGCTCGAGGCATCTTGATAAAAAGCTAGCTTCTAGCAAGAGAATGTTCCATAAATTGTTTGAGGAATTTCATCATCAAAATGAAATTTCATCATCAAATTAATCCATATTTTTAGGGCTCTTACCTTTAGTTACATTTCGTTTACATACCTTTGAGCCATTAAACCAATCACCTTGGGCTTTTTATCCCCACATCATCGTCCTCCTTTTGTTTAAAACCATACCTGTCTAAGTAAGCAGATTTTTGCTTTCAAGAAGTAGATATATCAAGGGGTTGGTAAAGTTTGTTATATTATGGGGTTTTGCATATAAACAAAGGAAAGAGAATATGCGCTAATTGACATTAAAAAGATAAATAGAATATGCGTTTAATAGTTAAGGTTCTTTAATTTTGAAAATGGCTTTGAAAAAGCAAACATTTATTTTGCCCAAAACAACGCAAAGTCAACCTTGTCAAAACATCAGTACATAAGGCACTTATGATCTGCTCGAAATCTCAAAACGATCTTCCTGGACAACGGCTATCCAGAAGACGTCATTTTATCTGATACTAAGGAGAAGATCGCAAGTTTTTCCGCTGTTCAAAAGTTTGGTCCGCAAAAGTGCCCAGTTTATTTGAAACTACCATGGATTGGTAACACTTCCTTGCGATTTGAGAGTCAGATTGGGCAACCATAACCAAATGTTTCTTTGCTGTCAATCCTCGGATTGTTTACAGCACTAGGAGAGCCCTTCTATCCATTCAAAAGGGTTGCGTTCCTACCAGCCAAAAAAGTTCAGTCATTTATGAATTTACGTGCCAGTGTGATTCTGGCTACGTAGGACGCACAACCCAAAGATTGGGGGATAGGATAAAACAGCATGTTCCTTCCAACATAAGATACAAAACTGCCTCTTAAATAGAACAGCCTCCTCGATCTTGTAGGTCTAGAAACACTGTTAAAACAAGTGATTCTGCCATTGGTCAACATCTTTTAGACAACCCAGATTATACAAACTCTATAATGACGACATGTTTCGGATAATTGGCAGAGCCCAGTCGTCGTTCCATCTAGCAGTTTTGGAGTCGATCTACATAAAAACGAAAAAGCCGCCATTGTGTAGACAGAAGGAGTTCGTTTTCTCTCTTGGCATCCAATGTTAATTTTTCTTTAGGCTCGCGGCACTGATTGGTCAACTATACCAGTCTTGTGCTTGCGTTTTTCTGATTGGCCTATTTCGATCCACAACTGGGTATATATTTTCCATCGTGTTCTTTCGGAACCTTATTCTGAGGTTTTATGCTCTAAGAAGTGTCAGATGAAAAAGCTTTTAGTATGTCGTAAAATGTTTGCTTTTTTCAAAGCCATTTTCTTTTATTTTCTTTTTTTTAGCTTTTTATATCCTCATTTTTCAATTTCTCTCTCTTTCCCTTATTAACTATTATCTACCCTCGCTACCAGATCCTGGACTTCGGGACTTCGCCTCCCTTCAGAATGCTTCCCCCAATGCTACCCTAGGTACAAGAACGTCAAAAGCCGGCGACGCGGAATCATAGAGCGACGTAGTGGCGATGTAATTTGATCGTTTAGACTTTATTGTAAAGGTCCTAGATGGTTCTCATTGTGTCACCAAGATAGGATTCAGCATGCTAAGAGGCTATGCTAAATGAGCAGTGTCATGACTTACACCTCATGCTGATTTTTGAACTAGGATCTACAGAAAGCAGGAAAGCTTCTCCTTTTCGGTTAGGCCCAATTTGCAAAATAAGTTTTCAAAAAGTAGCATTTTTAACTTAAAAGCAATCGACAAATATGAAAGTGGCTTAAGCCACCTGTCAATCGATAATAGCCAGTCAATAAGCATATGGGTAGAATTAGACTCGCTTGTTGCTCAAATTTTGATTGAAAAATGGCTTATGCGATCGCCTTCAAAAATATGACAAACATGTACTACGACTATGGTTGGGTTCTTATACATAATTGACATTGCTTTGTAGACGGGTATTTAGGTTAGACAGAGCAGAAATTCAGTTTCAGCAACGTCTGAGGAAAATGCATTATTGTAAGGCTCTCCCGCTTTAATATAACGTTTAACATCTTGTCAATATTTATATCATAAGGTGGCCTAAAAATCAAAGGACAAAAACCTATTCAACGAACGCTGGAAAAAATATTCTAAAACATTGGTAGAAGGCTGGAAGAACATTGGAAGAACATTGCTAGAATATTGGTGGAAGGCTGGAAGAACGCTGGTAGAACATCCGTAGAAGGCTGGAAGAACGCTGGTAGAGCATTGGTAGAACATTGGTAGAAGGCTAGAAGAACATTGGAAGAACATTGGTGGAAGGCTGGAAGAACGCTGGTAGAACATCCATAGAAGGCTGGAAGAACGCTGGTAGAACATCCGTAGAAGGCTGGAAGAACATTGGTAGAACATTGGTGGAAGGCTGGAAGAACATTGGAAGAACATTGGTGGAAGGCTGGAAGAACGCTGGTAGAACATCCATAGAAGGCTGGAAGAACATTGGAAGAACATTGGTGGAAGGCTGGAAGAACGCTGGTAGAACATCCATAGAAGGCTGGAAGAACGCTGGTAGAACATTGGTAGATGGCTGGAAGAACATTGGAAGAACATTGGTACAAGGCTAGAGGAACGTTGATAGAACCGAGTTGCATTGTACATATGAGGAAATTTTTGAGAATAATCAATCTCCTAACTTTAAATAAACAAAGAAGTCTAACCAGGGCTCAACAAAAGAGGCTGACGCATAATGGTACACTTCTAAAATCGAAAAACCATCTTCCTATTCAGCTATCCAGGCTCTGAGAATATTTACATAAAATTTTTGCGAGACACATTTTATGTGTTCTTTACAAAACTCTTTCCTAGACTTCTTAGAGATTAAAGGAAACTAACGAAAAAATAAAAACAAAATTAAAAGTTGAGCATTGTTAATATTATTTTGCTTAGAAGAATCAGTTCAATAAATGTTTAATCCCTAATTGTTTTATCAACAAATGTTTACTGTCTAAAGAGTAATATAATTAATTCACATAATTGAAAACTTAATGGACATACATTCTGTTCTCAATAAGAAAATAAGCAAAGATAAGCTTAGCAAAACATACTTAATTTTTGACATAACTTTGGCAAGTCTTGCTACAATAGACCTATTGCTATAGTTTTGTTTTATTGAAAATGATGCGCTTGGAAATAATAAGCAAATAAATATATAAAAGCCAAGTTGTTTTGACTTTCTATCGGGTTCAGAAATTCAACATAATATCATTTAACTAGCATTCTCCCAGAAAGAACCTCATTTAACGTCATGTAGCATGGCCAACTTAAATATCATGTTATTTGTAACATGGCCCATCGCTGGACCGTGTTTGTATCTAATCAAAAAAGGAAATCTCACATCGGTTGCAAATAGACAATAAAGCCTGAAGTTTTCTCATTTTACATTCCAATATGTCAAATATTACAGGAGCCTATATTTTACATAGAAACGAAAAAGCCGCCATTGTGTAAAAAGATAGAGTTAACAATCTTTCGGTGGTACAAAACTTGTAAATGGCTTTGAAAAAAGCAAACATTTAGTAAACTAAAGCTTTTCGTCTGACACTCTTCAGAGTTTAAAACGTCAGAACATAGACCGAAAACTCTACGCTAGGAAATATATATACCCAGTTGTGGATCGAAATAGGCCAATCAGAAACACGAGCACGTGACTGTTGAGGTTGACCAATCAGTGCCGCTTGCCTATTGAAAATGTTACCAATGGAGTAAAGTGAAAACAAACTCCTTTTGTTTACACAGTAGCGGCTTTTTTTGCACATCTTTACCTGGATAGTGAACCCGGTAATTATTTTCAGTTGTAATTATTTTTTTGAATTGGAAATCTACAGGAAACTTTTTAAAAAAGTTTATGAACATCTGAATATTTCTACAAAGATAATAATAAGGACAATCATACAAAAAATCCATCTAGATGGTTGCAAATGATTTGAGAAATTTTGCTATTCAAATCGTCTCGCATGTGAACGACATGAAGAGGGTTAATACCTTTCCATCGATTTTTTACCGCGAGTATCTGTCAAGAGAACCAATCAAATATATAAATTTCCCCCTATATTTCTAATATATCTTTCAAAATAGTCACGAAAAGATCGATATGCTGAATGATTTGTTATGTTGTATTTCTAAAGACAATAAGCAATTTTTATGATTACAGCTACATCAGAATTCAATGGCAATGGTTAAAAACCATTGATTACTTAACGAAATGCTTTTACATCAAGAGGCAATAAAGCTTTCCAAGAAAGAATTCTAGGCAGTGTTGGTTGAAAAAAGAGAGGGAATAATCTGAATTTTCAGTTACATTAACTTAGCATTCTTAAAACTATCAGATTTTTCCATTTGCTTATAGAAGTAGACGATGATCCAGTTTAATATTTGCCATTCTAAAGACAACATTAAAAAACTTTACCTCTGCAAATGGCCTTGACTTTTTAAATTGTTCAAACTTGTTCAAACCAAATTTAGTTTTTGGACCAAACTTAGTACTGGATGACCTTTACATAGAGACTTACTTCAGTAAGCATTAACCTGTTCCAATTATCTAATGCAGACTCTCTTGCAAGTTTTGTAGCCATTAAAAATGGCCCAATTTTAAACTGAGGGTTTTGAGTTTCTCTAAATGTTTTTGGAACAAATCAAAAGGATTCAACGATGCTTGTTTTACAAATAGCGATGCACTTGAAATAGCAGGAAAAAAAATAAAATAGCATAAAACAAAATAAATAGTTATGATCCTACCAGCTCTGTTTTTAAGCTTCTGAAGTTTTTAGATTTCAGTTATGCCACAGCAGTGGCGGAGGTGGGGTTCAACGATGCAGGTGTCAAGTGTCCTCAGATAATTCTGTCGAAGGGATAAAGACCAAGAAAGCAGAGGTCCGCGACAAGAACCTTGTAAAACCCCATCCTCAATTTTGAGGGACTGTACCGTAAACCGTAAAATACCGTTTATCGCGTTTATCTTAGACAGGTAGGATTAAAACAAAGAAAAAGAGGGGCCCTAGACACGAGCATTGTGGAACACCAACGTCTAATTTAAGAGTTTTAGAGGCTGTACCGTAAATCTTACTATACTGTTTCCAGTTAGAGAGGTAAGAGAGAAACCAAGAGAAATTACTTTCTGCAACTGCATAATCTCCTTGTTATTGGAATAAAAGCTCAAGATTGGGTGTATCGTACAGTCATTTTCGATACTATCGTACCATTTATCAGTTGTTTTTGGCAGACTTGACTATATGGAAAACAAAGATCTAAAGCCTGACGGTCTACTCGAAACAACCTTGAACAGCAGACAGCAGATATATTGGTCAGTAATCAGATTAGGTGAACATCTCTTGCAGTTCTTTGGGCAGATCTTGCAGTTCCAAGAATCAGGGAATCTCCTAGTTTCCAAAGAAGGATTGAATATCACTGGGACGGACTTTGTTACAGAAGGTAAGGCAATGCAAGTTTCAAAAAGAGCTTCAGGTATCACCATTACCAAATATTTATGCCTTTTAGTCTCCCTCCCAACTGCTTCTTTGAGATTCTGTTAAGGGATAGGAAGGAACTTTCTTTGCTTGTTTGTGTTTTGTGAAGGAGATTTGGAATATGACATTCAGGTAAAAAGAAGAATTTGCAAGAATATTTGATGGAAAATTGTCTTTCGTATTAATAGTTTCGCAAAAAGAACATTTTTGCAGCCGTTTTTTGCATTATCGCCGAATAGATCATAGCAGCGACTAGAACTGCAAAACTAGGCCCTATTACCCTAGGTAACAGAGGTCCAGCAATTCTTATCTTAGAATCTTTCCACGATTAAAACAACCTTCATTTTATGATACGTAAAATTTTTTCAACAACCTTCTCGAATTAACATCAAGCTACCTTTATAGCGAAAAGTTTTTTAGTTTTCAAACAATAATAAAATATTCATCTTTATTTCACTTACTATGTTTGAATTATGTGTACAAAAGGTCTGTTGTCCAAAGGCACATCCTGCATTTTCCGTCTCTCTTCTTTTGCTAAAAGTGAGCTCTTTCGTTGCATATTTTGGTTGAATGAGAAAGGATGTTCTGCAACAAAGTTAAGTTGAAATAAAGTATTCAGTAATCAGTACTAACGGTTGTCTCTTTGTGCGGTTTTGGAGACAAGTTCTGTTAAGCTGAACAGAGAAGAAAGACGGGGAGAAAGGGGGGGGGGGGGTTAACTTGTTGCTGGGAGTCGGTGGCGTATATGATTAATGCAAGCAGTCTTAGAAAATAGTAATAAACATAGCAATCATTTCATTGATCTTGTCAAATACTGGGCTGTCAATGGATTAGAGTCAATTGAAGAAAATTACTTTTGCAATGTCTTTTCTTGTCGCCATAATTATTATTATCAGTCTGATTAATAAATACACTTTACAATAATACAAGATGGCCTTTTAAAATGACTGCTCAGACATTGCTAAGTTCAAAAAGGTAAGGTTCCTTCACTTCTTCCAGAAGATACTCTTTCACTACATAACATAGATCGAATATTGTGTTTTGTACTGATCTAAAATTCTCACGTTGTAAGCTTGAGAATGGCGTCCAGTGTCTGGAATTAATTAGCCGCATTATTGTGTTTTTAACTGCCTCATTGTAATCCATTATCAATACTAAAGGTATTACCAACTATATGTATAGTGCAACATTTATTTATTAATCAGCATACAGACCACATAACTTTGAGCAATAAAAGCAAGCAAAAGTTAAGTTGATTAAATTGAGCAATACATTGCATAAAAAGTGATAAAAATCATTTTATGTCATCAAAAATTTTCCAAAACATACCATGAAAAATCAGACATGTTTCAAAGCGATGATAATTCATTACCATCAGTAAAAGCTAATCAATACACGAAAATTTTACACCTAAAAGCCAGTCAAAAGGAAAGCCACCGAAATTCGTTTAGAAGATGTCCAAGGAGATATCAATTCATCCTGCTGACTCTGTGGAAGATTAGGTTATTACAATTGATTGATTCTAAGAAACCTTCGGAGCAGCTAGCGAAATTTTTGAGAACATTTGTACGAACTTTTTTTTAAAAATAATGCATAAGGGCTGTTTTATAGCATTTTTTTACATTGAATTATTAAAAATTTCCCCGTCTCCAGGCATAGGCGTTTTGAAATTATAAGATGCAGTGATGACCAATTTGTGCAGTGATGAAAGGAAAATAAGCAGCAATGAATCTGAATTCGTACAGTGATAAAATATTCAAAACAATTTAATTAGTAATCAAAATGTATAAAACAATCACCAGCTAAACGAAAGATATAAAGTCAAAATATTGTAACTTCTAAAACCTAGTTGATGTTGATATATACCAAAGTGTTTTCTTGCGAATAAGACGGCTTCTTGAACTAGTTTTAGGTATGTTGTGTGCTGAAAGTAGTTTTTTGCAGTTTGCTGAATGTCAAAATTCTTGATTTAACATTGGTGACATCTTTGTGTTTTTTCAATCATCTTGATGTTTCTTACATATTTTTCTAAGGATAAATGTTGACCTTTCTATAGATCACTATCTTTGATATCTTCGCATTGCTCTGCAACCTCCCGCAAGTCAAATCGGGAGCAACTGATGCACGAGCACCTTTTGAATCATTCTTACAGTTCAGTGATAGCTCAAAGCTGACAAATTCTCCAAATACACCAAGAAAAGGGTTTCTCGCTAACAGTTTATTAAAGGGGCATTTGGTTGAGTCATAAAAAAGTTCCAATCGATTTTCCTTTGGATATCTGTCTTCAAATGTAATACATATATTTTCTTTTGCTTGTGTCTTCTTTCGCTGGTTTATTTCAATATATCATGAACCAAATTTATGACATCATATATTGAGTAGACAATAACGAGTTGGCGCAGTCATTTTTATCGTAATGAGCATGAGCCTGTCTTTTTTATCTTCATTTAAGTGAACTTCAGCAACTCAGCTACGCAGTATCTTTCAGTACTGAAGCCTCTAGTATACCACCACCCATCCCTCTCTCTTTCGATGGTGCTATGATGATCAGTCCAAGTTCACTTTCTTATAGCTAATGAATTTTGAAAAAGATGGGGGTCGACCTTCAAAGCCCTTCAAGGAGGGGAATAGGTACATAGATGGTCTTGGTGATGTGAAATCTGCCCTTAAATTTGGGGTATTAGTTTGTTGCTGAACAACCCAATCTGCAAACCGCACCCACGGGACCCGCACTCATGCGACATTGTTTTGAATTGCACAATTTATGCATTTGTGCAGTGATGAAAATACCTTAGAATATTGCCTGCCCCTTTCTAATACGCCCTTCTTTCTTTTAAGACCCCTCTCTAGGAATAAAAACCGAAAATAAGTAAATAAAGGGGAAGCTTAATAGAGCTTTGACGGTATTTACAAAGCATATTAAAAAGTAATAAAAGAGTTGAATTATCATATACTGGTTAAAGAATTGAAACAACATCATTTAAAAAAACAGATAAAATGAATGTGCTTTAAAGTGAAACAATGAAAAACAAATTAATAAAAGAAAAACCAGCATCCTGTAAAAGATTTTAATATGTACCCTACAATCAGTAGCAGAAACTATGGCATCCCTCCAAATCTATATATTGTTGGCCTGGCACCCTTCATTCAGAATAAAAACCAGAGTTTTGCCCCACCAATCAATATCAAGTGGTTGAGCCTAGCTGACAAGATATTAGGTTTGAATCATTTCTTCAGGAAACATACAGCACTTTTAACCTCCATTGTTTTCAATTACTTTGTAGGTGCGAGGATGGCTCAGTTGTTAGAGGCGCTGACTATAGTCCCAAGGGTCCGTGGTTCAAGTCCCTGGTATGACCAAACTTTCATCCAGAGTGAGGAGAGTTGCCAGCTCTCTGTAATTCCAGGCGTAGGTATCACGAGGTGTGGTCACATCGAGAGGAAGGACCAGGACACTGCTCAATAAGCATAAGCTTCTCAGTGTCCTAAAAACTACCTCCGGGTGCTAGGTAGAAACAAATACTAATACAATACAACTTTCTGATTCTGGTTAAAAAGAATTTTATCAACATTCATGACGTGAAATACTTTCGCAAACAAAGCCAATATGATACCAACCTTCAATAGAGTGTATTGTGACCTGGTTCCAATAGTTTCAATTTGTAGTCTTCTTCCATTTTTTAACAGTTATAAATATAATGCTAGAAATAATGGAGGCCAAAATATTATGTCGAAACAAAAGGAAAATTGATTTCATATTTTAAGATACCTATATGAGTTCAAATATTTCAAATCCCCCATGTATAAAATTTATAACGTATAGAAATAAATTTTTAAATAAAACTTGTTGATTGTTAAAGCTTCTGAAAATCTGTGAACTTTTTGTTGTGTGCATGGAGAGTCAGCATGTTGTTTTATTTTCGTTAGTGAGTTTTGTGTTGATGCTCGTTGTTTTTGTTGACATTGTGTGTTGTGGGTCCTTAGGGATAATTGTGCATTGTTGTTTATGAGTGTTATTGTTTTCAATGTGAGCTTGAAATGTTTTTGTTTTGCGTGTGTGCGGGGGAAGTTTCGCATTTTCTTGCTTGAGTTTGAGAATCGTTTTGAAAATTCAACAATACTTTTCAAAGTGGATGTTGTCACACGTAGCCTCTGTTATGAAGAAGTCATGTTTGGAACTCATAAAATAAATAGCCTGTGCTCCAGACCCCTAACTTGAAAGTAGAGGGTCTGTGTAACCGAGAGCAAATTCGCGTACGAGGATTGAATTGAATTGTTTGCATAATTATCACAGATTTGTGTAATCATGCAAGAAGAGGCGCTAATATTTTGATCGGTCGTGGCAGTATGATGTAGATTTGTTTGTTAGAAGAAAAGTTTTATAGCAGAAGAAAATGCTGCTCTGCTATTTGATGTTGAAGATCTTCGTTGGGACACTTCATTGGTTCTGACCAAAACAGATTAAAGAGGTTGTGGGCCAATCTTGCTAGTGGATTTCAAAAATGTCACCATCTGCCCATCAAGTAGTTTTGTCAACATCATAATGTCAATTAAAGAAATCAATTTTATATGAGATACTTTTATAATAGGGGGTGTTCTCTCCTCGATTAGTCTAACTACTGAGAGAGCTCCTCCTGTAAGTAATTCCCTCCATACAATCTATCTTGTGTCTATGTTTTGTATTGGTATATTGTATTAATTTCTTGTATTTTAGATGTATGATTGACTTGTTATTGATAAATTGTATGTAGTGGAATTTAAAAAAAATGAAAAAACTGAACTGAACTGAACTGAACTGATTTTACAGCAGTTGATGGGGATTGAATCTACCGCATGCAGCAATCGAAGTAAAATTGACTTGGCAACCAATCGATTTGCTTTGAGTAGACGAGGATGTTCATTTACTAGTTTGGCTTGAATTTAATGTAAAGAAAGATTTTTTGGGACAAGGTCTGGTGGCTACGATAACAGAAAACATGACTTTCGGAGTAGTGATAAGGAATGGAAACCGAAAAGTAAACAAGACGCTTTGGCTTAAGCCGTAGAAAATGATATCTGGTTGGTTATAAACGCAAGTTTACAGACAGTAGAAATTGCTAAAGACTAGTAAACATTTATCATTGATCCGGATGAGGCTGCCTAACTGAGTGGACTAATTTTTTTAGCAATGAGAGGCAGTAGGCTTAGGCCTATGCCCTGTACTTTTCATCAATTCTTTTCGTCATGATAGTGATTGCTTTGCTATAAACACGTCTTCTAAGTTTGTTGTTTGAAATGTGAAATTCTGATGTTTGAAAATGATTTTCTAACGTTCGTTAACACATAAGAGGAGAATTATCAACAACAAGCGTGTGTTTTGATCAAAATTCATCCTCAGGTTTTTGAAGAGTTTCCATTCTCTCGCCGGGCGACAATTATCTAAGCCTCGTGATATATTCAAGGCTTTCAGGCATTATTGTGGCATTGTCTGACAAAATAAAAGAAACTTTGAGCTTTCACACATTTCTTTTCGCTATTTGAATGTGTAAACTGCCTCGGCAAACTAAGCTCTGTTCACGCTGTTGTTCACTTTTGTCATGTGAATGCCGCATAATTTTTTGCATAATTTATTTTCCCAGAGATCCTGGGAAAAGCTCGTACGCGATAATGCTCTCGATTACACAGACCCTCTACTTTGAAGTTAGGGGTCTGGAACAAAAATAAAAGGCATCAAAACTCACAATAATGTATAAGCCAGCATGAATTTCTCAATTTCTTCATTCCAAGACAATTAATAACTAGCATTTTTAGTGTCTCAATTTGAATTTTCTTTGAAACTTTATAATTTCCTGAAATGAATAGGCCCTATAGGTCTACTAAGCAGGAGCTACTAGCCATGGTATGTGTTAATTCAATTGTTTCTTTACCTTTACAAATGGCAAAAAAATAACTGCGCAGTTAACTCTGCTTATAGTCACACTAAGTGGCGGATCGAGACAAAAATTTAAGTGGGTTCCTAAAGGGGCGTGGTCCTATATCTTCCTGGCAACGCCCAAACTTTCGTCCAAAATTGGGCGACGCCCATTTTTGCTTCACAATTGCAAGAATTAGTTTTAATAAGATAATATATTATTTCATCATGATTTCAAGGTGAGTAAAAAAAATAATTCTGTAAAACACCGCAAGAATTGTCATCATGAATTCTATATCAAAGATTTAGATTTCTTGTCAAACAGAGGACCTTAATAAATTTCTTTAGCTGGTTACAGCAGGACATAAGCTTAATAAGTGTTGCAAGATTTGAGTGAAATTCATGCAATAAATATTACCAAATAATAAACGAACAAGACAAATTTGCAAATATTCACCAAGATTGTCAAAAATGAATAACGATGGACAAAGCCTCTCGTCATATATATAGCAAACAAGCCCAATAATCAAAAAGTGCAAATTATGACATATGAAATCATCTTATATTAAGTTTTTTATTTTATCTTGATAAAGTTCTTACTATATAGATAAATATATTGTCTATGCGTCTTCAAGAGTTCTATGAACTTTGCAAATCATGGTCAACAGTATAAATATGTTCCAATGAGTTTGTCAGGTGGGTCCAAAGAGGGTTCTTTTGTTTGTGGCAAAAACAATCGAAGACAATCGAGTGTCATGGCTACAAAACAGATCCTTTCTTAGAAAATACAATATGTTACAAAAGAGTACCATGGCTACGGCACGATTCCTTTCTATCACAATACCAAATTTAGAGAGCGGCAAAGGTTGCGGTACAAGAGCCCAACTTCGTTGGGACTCATTGCCATTTGTTCGAGGAGGGAAAACTGGTGTTATGCGTCTTAGGAAAATTTGACAGGGTTCCAGAACCCTTGAAACCCTGTCTGAATCTGCAACTGAGTCACACTAAATTCGAGTAGTCTCGGTGTATTTCAGGCCCATATAATGAAAATGAGGACTTGGTCATTTTTGAAAAATTTCATGACCCCGGACCTGCAAAAAAGTTCAAAAAGTTGGAAAATTTTCAAAATTTTTTTTTACTTCAAACAACCAAGAAAGTCTAAATCTACGTTCCGAACATTGTTTCGGGTAGTTTCGGTGCATTTCATGCTCATATAATGGAAATGAGGAATAAATAATTTTTAAAAAATTTCATGACCCCGGACCTGCAAAAAAGTTCAAAAAATTGGAAATTTTTCAAAAAAATATTTTTACTATAAACAACAGAAGAAGCTAAGAAAATACCTTTCTGAAAGGTTTTGTTGACATTTCGTTGAGCCTCCAAGAGATCTCTGAAGAAAAGTAAGAAATAATATATATACAATGATTCAGACTACAGCTTCAGAAAGCCTGAAAAAATTATGAATGTTCTCAAAAATGTTTTTTACTCAAAATAACCAAGAAAGTCTTAATTTACGTTGAGAATACCACTGCAGGTAGTTTCAATGAATTTTAGACTTGTATTTTGAATCTGAGGAGTTAGTCATTTTTGAAAAATTTCATGACCCTGGACCTGCAAAAAAGTTCAAAAAATTAGAAAATTTTCAAAAAATTTTTTTTACTTCAAACAGCCAAGAAAGTCAAAATCTACGTTCCGAACAATTTTTCGGGAATGTTTGGTGCATTTCATGCTCATATAATGGAAATGAGGACTTGGTCATTTTTGAAAAATTTCATGACCCCGGACCTGAAAAAAAGTTCGAAAATTGGAAAATTTTCAAAAATTTTTTTTTACTTCAAACAACCAAGAAAGTCAAAATGTACGTTCGGAACAATGTTTCGGGAAGCTTCGGTGCATTTCATGCTCATATAATGAAAATGAGGACTTGGTCATTTTTGAAAAATTTCATGACCCCGGACCTGCAAAAGAGTTCAAAAATTGGAAATTTTTCAAAAAAATATTTTTACTATAAACAACAGAAGAAGCTAAGAAAATACCTTTCTGAAAGGTTTTGTTGACATTTGGTTGAGCCTCCAAGAGATCTCTGAAGAAAAGTAAGAAATAATATATATACAATGCTTCAGACTACAGCTTCAGAAAGCGTGAAAAAATTATCAATGTTCTCAAAAATGTTTTTTACTCAAAATAACCAAGAAAGTCTTAATTTACGTTGAGAATACCACTGCAGGTAGTTTCAATGAATTTTAGACTTGTATTTTGAATCTAAGGAGTTAGTCATTTTTGAAAAATTTCATGACCCTGGACCTGCAAAAAAGTTCAAAAAATTAGAAAATTTTCAAAAAATTTTTTTTACTTCAAACAGCCAAGAAAGTCAAAATCTACGTTCCGAACAATTTTTCGGGAATAATCGGTGCATTTCATGCTCATATAATGGAAATGAGGACTTGGTCATTTTTGAAAAATTTCATGACCCCGGACCTGAAGAAAGTTCGAAAATTGGAAAATTTTCAAAAATTTTTTTTTACTTCAAACAACCAAGAAAGTCAAAATGTACGTTCAGAACAATGTTTCGGGAAGCTTCGGTGCATTTCATGCTCATATAATGAAAATGAGGACTTGGTCATTTTTAAAAAATTTCATGACCCCGGACATGCAAAAAAGTTCAAAAAATTGGAAAATTTTCAAAAAATTTTTGTTACTTCAAACAGCCAAGAAAGTCTAAATCTAGGTTCCGAACAATGTTTCGGGTAGTTTTGGTGCATTTCATGCTCATATAATGAAAATGAGGACTTGGTCATTTTTGAAAAATTTCATGACCCCGGACCTGCAAAAAAGTTCAAAAAATTGGAAAATTTTCAAAAAATTTTTTTTACTTCAAACAACCAAGAAAGTCAAAATGTACGTTCGGAAAAATGTTTCGGGAAGCTTCGGTGCATTTCATGCTCATATAATGAAAATGAGGACTTGGTCATTTTTGAAAAATTTCATGACCCCGGACATGCAAAAAAGTTCAAAAAATTGGAAAATTTTCAAAAAATTTTTTTAGCTTCAAACAACCAAGAAAGTCTAAATCTAAGTTCCCAACAATGTTTCGGGTAGTTTCGGTGGATTTCATGCTCATATAATGAAAATGAGGAATTGGTCATTTTTGAAAAATTTCATGACCCCGGACCTGCAAAAAAGTTCAAAAAATTTGAAATTTTCCAAAAAAAATGTTTTCCTTGAAACAACCAAGAACGGCTTGATTTACGTTCCGAACAATGTTTCGGGTAGTTTCGGTGCATTTCATGCTCATATAATGAAAATGAAGACTTGGTCATTTTTGAAAAATTTCATGACCCCGGACCTGCAAAAAAGTTCAAAAAATTGGAAAATTTTCAAACAATTTTTTTTTTACTTCAAACAACCAAGAAAGTCTAAATCTACGTTCCGAACAATGTTTCGGGTAGTTTGGGTGCATTTCATGCTCATATAATGAAAATGAGGACTTGGTCATTTTTGAAAAATTTCATGACCCCGGACCTGCAAAAAAGTTCAAAAAATTGGAAAATGTTCAAAAAAATTGTTTAGCTTCAAACAACCAAAAAAGTCTAAATCTACGTTCCGAACAATGTTTCGGGTAGTTTCGGTGCATTTCATGCTCATATAATGAAAATGAGGACTTGGTCATTTTTGAAAAATTTCATGACCCCGGACCTGCAAAAAAGTTCAAAAAATTGGAAAATTTTCAAAAAAATTTTTTAGCTTCAAACAACCAAGAAAGTCTAAATCTACGTTCCGAACAATGTTTCGGGTAGTTTCGGTGCATTTCATGCTCATATAATGAAAATGAGGACTTGGTCATTTTTGAAAAATTTCATGACCCCGGACCTGCAAAAAAGTTGAAAAAATTGGAAAATTTTCAAAAAATTTTTTTTTACCTGAAACAACCAAGAGCGGCTTGATTTACGTTCCGAACAACGTTTCGGGTAGTTTTGGTGCATTTCATGCTCATATAATGAAAATGAGGACTTGGTCATTTTTGAAAAATTTCATGACCCCGGACCTGCAAAAAGTCCAAAAATTAGGAAAATTTTCAAAAAAATTTTTTTACTTCAAACAACCAAGAAAGTCTAAATCTATGTTCCGAACAATGTTTCGGGTAGTTTCGGTGCATTTCATGCTCATAAAATGAAAAGGAGGACTTGGTCATTTTTGAAAAATTTCATGACCCCGGACCTGCAAAAAAGTTCAAAAAATTGGAAAATTTTCAAAAATTTTTTTTAGCTTCAAACAACCAAGAAAGTCTAAATCTAAGTTCCCAACAATGTTTCGGGTAGTTTCGGTGGATTTCATGCTCATATAATGAAAATGAGGAATTGGTCATTTTTGAAAAATTTCATGACCCCGGACCTGCAAAAAAGTTCAAAAAATTTGAAATTTTCCAAAAAAAATGTTTTCCTTGAAACAACCAAGAACGGCTTGATTTACGTTCCGAACAATGTTTCGGGTAGTTTCGGTGCATTTCATGCTCATATAATGAAAATGAAGACTTGGTCATTTTTGAAAAATTTCATGACCCCGGACCTGCAAAAAAGTTCAAAAAATTGGAAAATTTTCAAACAATTTTTTTTTTACTTCAAACAACCAAGAAAGTCTAAATCTACGTTCCGAACAATGTTTCGGGTAGTTTGGGTGCATTTCATGCTCATATAATGAAAATGAGGACTTGGTCATTTTTGAAAAATTTCATGACCCCGGACCTGCAAAAAAGTTCAAAAAATTGGAAAATGTTCAAAAAAATTGTTTAGCTTCAAACAACCAAAAAAGTCTAAATCTACGTTCCGAACAATGTTTCGGGTAGTTTCGGTGCATTTCATGCTCATATAATGAAAATGAGGACTTGGTCATTTTTGAAAAATTTCATGACCCCGGACCTGCAAAAAAGTTCAAAAAATTGGAAAATTTTCAAAAAAATTTTTTAGCTTCAAACAACCAAGAAAGTCTAAATCTACGTTCCGAACAATGTTTCGGGTAGTTTCGGTGCATTTCATGCTCATATAATGAAAATGAGGACTTGGTCATTTTTGAAAAATTTCATGACCCCGGACCTGCAAAAAAGTTGAAAAAATTGGAAAATTTTCAAAAAATTTTTTTTTACCTGAAACAACCAAGAGCGGCTTGATTTACGTTCCGAACAACGTTTCGGGTAGTTTTGGTGCATTTCATGCTCATATAATGAAAATGAGGACTTGGTCATTTTTGAAAAATTTCATGACCCCGGACCTGCAAAAAGTCCAAAAATTAGGAAAATTTTCAAAAAAATTTTTTTACTTCAAACAACCAAGAAAGTCTAAATCTATGTTCCGAACAATGTTTCGGGTAGTTTCGGTGCATTTCATGCTCATAAAATGAAAAGGAGGACTTGGTCATTTTTGAAAAATTTCATGACCCCGGACCTGCAAAAAAGTTCAAAAAATTGGAAAATTTTCAAAAAATTTTTTTTTACTTCAAACAACCAAGAAAGTCTAAATCTACGTGCCGAACAATGTTTCGGGTAGTTTGGGTGCATTTCATGCTCATATAATGAAAATGAGGACTTGGTCATTTTTGAAAAATTTCATGACCCCGGACCTGCAAAAAAGTTCAAAAAATTGGAAAATGTTCAAAAAAATTTTTTAGCTTCAAACAACCAAAAAAGTCTAAATCTACGTTCCGAACAATGTTTCGAGTAGTTTCGGTGCATTTCATGCTCATATAATGAAAATGAGGACTTGGTCATTTTTGAAAAATTTCATGACCCCGGACCTGCAAAAAAGTTCAAAAAATTGGAAAATTTTCAAAAAATGTTTTAGCTTCAAACAACCAAGAAAGTCTAAATCTACGTTCCGAACAATGTTTCGGGTAGTTTCGGTGCATTTCATGCTCATATAATGAAAATGAGGACTTGGTCATTTTTGAAAAATTTCATGACCCCGGACCTGCAAAAAAGTTGAAAAAATTGGAAAATTTTCAAAAAATTTTTTTTTACCTGAAACAACCAAGAGCGGCTTGATTTACGTTCTGAACAACGTTTCGGGTAGTTTTGGTGCATTTCAGGCTCATATAATGAAAATGAGGACTTGGTCATTTTTGAAAAATTTCATGACCCCGGACCTGCAAAAAAGTCCAAAAATTAGGAAAATTTTCAAAAAATTTTTTTTACTTCAAACAACCAAGAAAGTCTAAATCTATGTTCCGAACAATGTTTCGGGTAGTTTCGGTGCATTTCATGCTCATAAAATGAAAAGGAGGACTTGGTCATTTTTGAAAAATTTCATGACCCCGGACCTGCAAAAAAGTTCAAAAAATTGGAAAATTTTCAAAAAATTTTTTTTTACTTCAAACAACCAAGAAAGTCTAAATTTACGTGCCGAACAATGTTTCGGGTAGTTTTGGTGCATTTCATGCTAATATAATGAAAATGAGGACTTGGTCATTTTTGAAAAATTTCATGACCCCGGACCTGCAAAAAAGTTGAAAAAATTGGAAAATTTTCAAAAAATTTTCTTTACCTGAAACAACCAAGGGCGGCTTGATTTACGTTCCGAACAACGTTTCGGGTAGTTTTGGTGCATTTCATGCTCATATAATGAAAATGAGGACTTGGTCATTTTTGAAAAATTTCATGACCCCGGACCTGCAAAAAAGTTCAAAAAATTGGAAAATTTTCAAAAAAATTTTTTTACTTCAAACAACCAAGAAAGTCAAAATGTACGTTCGGAACAATGTTTTAGGTAGTTTCGGTGCATTTCATGCTCATATAATGAAAATGAGGACTTGGTCATTTTTGAAAAATTTCATGACCCTGGACCTGCAAAAAAGTTCAAAAAATTGGAAAACTTTCAAAAAATTTTTTTTACTTCATACAGCCAAGAAAGTCAAAATCTACGTTCCGAACAATGTTTCGGGAATGTTCCGTGCATTTCATGCTCATATAATGAAAATGAGGACTTGGTCATTTTTGAAAAATTTCATGACCCCGGACCTGCAAAAAAGTTCAAAAAATTGGAAAATGTTCAAAAAATTTTTTTAGCTTTAAACAACCAAGAAAGTCTAAATCTAAGTTCCCAACAATGTTTCCGGTAGTTTCGGTGCATTTCATGCTCATATAATGAAAATGAGGAATTGGTCATTTTTGAAAAATTTCATGACCCCGGACCTGCAAAAAAGTTCAAAAAATTTGAAATTTTCCAAAAAAAATGTTTTCCTTGAAACAACCAAGAACGGCTTGATTTACGTTCCGAACAATGTTTCGGGTAGTTTCGGTGCATTTCATGCTCATATAATGAAAATGAAGACTTGGTCATTTTTGAAAAATTTCATGACCCCGGACCTGCAAAAAAGTTCAAAAAATTGGAAAATTTTCAAACAATTTTTTTTTACTTCAAACAACCAAGAAAGTCTAAATCTACGTTCCGAACAATGTTTCGGCTAGTTTGGGTGCATTTCATGCGCATATAATGAAAATGAGGACTTGGTCATTTTTGAAAAATTTCATGACCCCAGACCTGCAAAAAAGTTCAAAAAATTGGAAAATGTTCAAAAAAATTTTTTAGCTTCAAACAACCAAGAAAGTCTAAATCTACGTTCCGAACAATGTTTCGGCTAGTTTGGGTGCATTTCATGCTCATATAATGAAAATGAGGACTTGGTCATTTTTGAAAAATTTCATGACCCCGGACCTGCAAAAAAGTTCAAAAAATTGGAAAACGTTCAAAAAAATTTTTTAGCTTCAAACAACCAAAAAAGTCTAAATCTACGTTCCGAACAATGTTTCGGGTAGTTTCGGTGCATTTCATGCTCATATAATGAAAATGAGGACTTGGTCATTTTTCGAAAAATTTCATGACCCCGGACCTGCAAAAAAGTTGAAAAAATTGGAAAATTTTCAAAAAATTTTTTTTTACCTGAAACAACCAAGAGCGGCTTGATTTACGTTCCGAACAACGTTTCGGGTAGTTTTGGTGCATTTCATGCTCATATAATGAAAATTAGGACTTGGTCATTTTTGAAAAATTTCATGACCGCGTACCTGCAAAAAAGTCCAAAAAATAGGAAAATTTTCAAAAAATTTTTTTTACTTCAAACAACGAAGAAAGTCTAAATCTATGTTCCGAACAATGTTTCGGGTAGTTTCGGTGCATTTCATGCTCATAAAATGAAAAGGAGGACTTTGTCATTTTTGAAAAATTTCATGACCCCGGACCTGCAAAAAAGTTCAAAAAATTGGAAAATTTTCAAAAAATTTTTTTTTACTTCAAACAACCAAGAAAGTCTAAATCTACATGCCGAACAATGTTTCGGGTAGTTTCGGTGCATTTCATGCTCACATAATGAAAATGAGGACTTGGTCATTTTTGAAAAATTTCATGACCCCGGACCTGCAAAAAAGTTGAAAAAATTGGAAAATTTTCAAAAAATTTTTTTTTACCTGAAACAACCAAGAGCGGCTTGATTTACGTTCCGAACAACGTTTCGGGTAGTTTTGGTGCATTTCATGCTCATATAATGAAAATGAGGACTTGGTCATTTTTGAAAAATTTCATGACCCCGGACCTGCAAAAAAGTCCAAAAAATAGGAAAATTTTCAAAAAA
Source organism: Rhopilema esculentum (assembly GCF_057945365.1). Classification (NCBI taxonomy): domain Eukaryota; kingdom Metazoa; phylum Cnidaria; class Scyphozoa; order Rhizostomeae; family Rhizostomatidae; genus Rhopilema; species Rhopilema esculentum. Next base: position 7,294,387 of record NC_142823.1, on the reverse strand, counting down.
ATTTTTTTACTTCAAACAACCAAGAAAGTCTAAATCTATGTTCCGAACAATGTTTCGGGTAGTTTCGGTGCATTTCATGCTCATAAAATGAAAAGGAGGACTTGGTCATTTTTGAAAAATTTCATGACCCCGGACCTGCAAAAAAGTTCAAAAAATTGGAAAATTTTCAAAAAATTTTTTTTTACTTCAAACAACCAAGAAAGTCTAAATCTACATGCCGAACAATGTTTCGGGTAGTTTCGGTGCATTTCATGCTCATATAATGAAAATGAGGACTTGGTCATTTTTGAAAAATTTCATGACCCCGGACCTGCAAAAAAGTTGAAAAAATTGGAAAATTTTCAAAAAATTTTCTTTACCTGAAACAACCAAGAGCGGCTTGATTTACGTTCCGAACAATGTTTCGGGTAGTTTCGGTGCATTTCATGCTCATATAATGAAAATGAAATCTCGGTCATTTTTGAAAAATTTCATGACCCCGGACCTGCAAAAAAGTTCAAAAAATTGGACAATTTTCAAACAATTTTTTTTTACTTCAAACAACCAAGAAAGTCTAAATCTACGTTCCGAACAATGTTTCGGCTAGTTTGGGTGCATTTCATGCTCATATAATGAAAATGAGGACTTGGTCATTTTTGAAAAATTTCATGACCCCGGACCTGCAAAAAAGTTGAAAAAATTGGAAAATTTTCAAAAAATTTTCTTTACCTGAAACAACCAAGAGCAGCTTGATTTACGTTCCGAACAATGTTTCGGGTAGTTTCGGTGCATTTCATGCTGATATAATGAAAAAGAAGACTTGGTCATTTTTGAAAAATTTCATGACCCCGGACCTGCAAAAAAGTTCAAAAAAATGGAAAATTTTCAAACAATTTTTTTTTACTTCAAACAACCAAGAAAGTCTAAATCTACGTTCCGAACAATGTTTCCGGTAGTTTGGGTGCATTTCATGCTCATATAATGAAAATGAGGACTTGGTCATTTTTGAAAAATTTCATGACCCCGGACCTGCAAAAAAGTTGAAAAAATTGGAAAATTTTCAAAAATTTTTTTTTTACCTGAAACAACCAAGAGCGGCTTGATTTACGTTCCGAACAACGTTTCGGGTAGTTTTGGTGTATTTCATGCTCATATAATGAAAATGAGGACTTGGTCATTTTTGAAAAATTTCATGACCCCGTACCTGCAAAAAAGTCCAAAGAATAGGAAAATATTCAAAAAAATTTTTTTACTTCAAACAACGAAGAAAGTCTAAATCTATGTTCCGAACAATGTTTCGGGTAGTTTCGGTGCATTTCATGCTCATAAAATGAAAAGGAGGACTTTGTCATTTTTGAAAAATTTCATGACCCCGGACCTGCAAAAAAGTTCAAAAAATTGGAAAATTTTCAAAAAATTTTTTTTTACTTCAAACAACCAAGAAAGTCTAAATCTACATGCCGAACAATGTTTCGGGTAGTTTCGGTGCATTTCATGCTCATATAATGAAAATGAGGACTTGGTCATTTTTGAAAAATTTCATGACCCCGGACCTGCAAAAAAGTTGAAAAAATTGGAAAATTTTCAAAAAATTTTCTTTACCTGAAACAACCAAGAGCGGCTTGATTTACGTTCCGAACAATGTTTCGGGTAGTTTCGGTGCATTTCATGCTCATATAATGAAAATGAAATCTCGGTCATTTTTGAAAAATTTCATGACCCCGGACCTGCAAAAAAGTTCAAAAAATTGGACAATTTTCAAACAATTTTTTTTTACTTCAAACAACCAAGAAAGTCTAAATCTACGTTCCGAACAATGTTTCGGCTAGTTTGGGTGCATTTCATGCTCATATAATGAAAATGAGGACTTGGTCATTTTTGAAAAATTTCATGACCCCGGACCTGCAAAAAAGTTGAAAAAATTGGAAAATTTTCAAAAAATTTTTTTTTCACCTGAAACAACCAAGAGCGGCTTGATTTACGTTCCGAACAACGTTTCGGGTAGTTTTGGTGTATTTCATGCTCATATAATGAAAATGAGGACTTGGTCATTTTTGAAAAATTTCATGACCCCGTACCTGCAAAAAAGTCCAAAGAATAGGAAAATTTTCAAAAAAATTTTTTTACTTCAAACAACGAAGAAAGTCTAAATCTATGTTCCGAACAATGTTTCGGGTAGTTTCGGTGCATTTCATGCTCATAAAATGAAAAGGAGGACTTTGTCATTTTTGAAAAATTTCATGACCCCGGACCTGCAAAAAAGTTCAAAAAATTGGAAAATTTTCAAAAAATTTTTTTTTACTTCAAACAACCAAGAAAGTCTAAATCTACATGCCGAACAATGTTTCGGGTAGTTTCGGTGCATTTCATGCTCATATAATGAAAATGAGGACTTGGTCATTTTTGAAAAATTTCATGACCCCGGACCTGCAAAAAAGTTCAAAAAAATGGAAAATTTTCAAACAATTTTTTTTTACTTCAAACAACCAAGAAAGTCTAAATCTACGTGCCGAACAATGTTTCGGGTAGTTTCGGTGGATTTCATGCTCATATAATGAAAATGAGGACTTGGTCATTTTTGAAAAATTTCATGACCCCGGATCTGCAAAAAAGTTCAAAAAATTTGAAAATTTAAAAAAATTTTTTTTTACTTCAAACAACCAAGAAAGTCTAAATCTACGTGCCGAACAATGTTTCGGGTAGTTTCGGTGCATTTCATGCTCATATAATGAAAATGAGGACTTGGTCATTTTTGAAAAATTTCATGACCCCGGACCTGCAAAAAAGTTCAAAAAATTGGAAAATTTTCAAAAATTTTTTTTTACCTGAAACAACCAAGAGCGGCTTGATTTACGTTCCGAACAACGTTTCGGGTAGTTTTGGTGCATTTCATGCTCATATAATGAAAATGAGGACTTGGTCATTTTTGAAAAATTTCATGACCCTGGACCTGCAAAAAAGTCCAAAAAATAGGAAAATTTCCAAAAAAATTTTTTTACTTCAAACAACCAAGAAAGTCTAAATCTATGTTCCGAACAATGTTTCGGGTAGTTTCGGTGCATTTCATGCTCATAAAATGAAAAGGAGGACTTGGTCATTTTTGAAAAATTTCATGACCCCAGACCTGCAAAAATGTTCAAAAAATTGGAAAATTTTCAAAAAATTTTTTTTTACTTCAAACAACCAAGAAAGTCTAAATCTACATGCCGAACAATGTTTCGGGTAGTTTCGGTGCATTTCATGCTCATATAATGAAAATGAGGACTTGGTCATTTTTGAAAAATTTCATGACCCCGGACCTGCAAAAAAGTTGAAAAAATTGGAAAATTTTCAAAAAATTTTCTTTACCTGAAACAACCAAGAGCGGCTTGATTTACGTTCCGAACAATGTTTCGGGTAGTTTCGGTGCATTTCATGCTCATATAATGAAAATGAAGACTTGGTCATTTTTGAAAAATTTCATGACCCCGGACCTGCAAAAAAGTTCAAAAAATTGGAAAATTTTCAAACAATTTTTTTTTACTTCAAACAACCAAGAAAGTCTAAATCTACGTTCCGAACAATGTTTCGGCTAGTTTGGGTGCATTTCATGCTCATATAATGAAAATGAGGACTTGGTCATTTTTGAAAAATTTCATGACCCCGGACCTGCAAAAAAGTCCAAAAAATAGGAAAATTTTCAAAAAAATTTTTTTACTTCAAACAACCAAGAAAGTCTAAATCTATGTTCCGAACAATGTTTCGGGTAGTTTCGGTGCATTTCATGCTCATATAATGAAAAAGAAGACTTGGTCATTTTTGAAAAATTTCATGAGCCCGGACCTGCAAAAAAGTTGAAAAAATTGGAAAATTTTCAAAAATTTTTTTTTTACTTGAAACAACCAAGAGCGGCTTGATTTACGTTCCGAACAACGTTTCGGGTAGTTTTGGTGCATTTCATGCTCATATAATGAAAATGAGGACTTGGTCATTTTTGAAAAATTTCATGACCCCGGACCTGCAAAAAAGTCCAAAAAATAGGAAAATGTTCAAAAAAATTTTTTTACTTCAAACAACCAAGAAAGTCTAAATCTACATGCCGAACAATGTTTCGGGTAGTTTCGGTGCATTTCATGCTCATATAATGAAAATGAGGACTTGGTCATTTTTGAAAAATTTCATGACCCCGGACCTGCAAAAAAGTCCAAAAAATAGGAAAATTTTCAAAAAAATTTTTTTACTTCAAACAACCAAGAAAGTCTAAATCTATGTTCCGAACAATGTTTCGGGTAGTTTCGGTGCATTTCATGCTCATAAAATGAAAAGGAGGACTTGGTCATTTTTGAAAAATTTCATGACCCCGGACCTGCAAAAAAGTTGAAAAAATTGGAAAATTTTCAAAAACTTTTTTTACCTGAAACAACCAAGAGCGGCTTGATTTACGTTCCGAACAACGTTTCGGGTAGTTTTGGTGCATTTCATGCTCATATAATGAAAATGAGGACTTGGTCATTTTTGAAAAATTTCATGACCCCGGACCTGCAAAAAAGTCCAAAAAATAGGAAAATGTTCAAAAAAATTTTTTTACTTCAAACAACCAAGAAAGTCTAAATCTACATGCCGAACAATGTTTCGGGCAGTTTCGGTGCATTTCATGCTCATATAATGAAAATGAGGACTTGGTCATTTTTGAAAAATTTCATGACCCCGGACCTGCAAAAAAGTTGAAAAAATTGGAAAATTTTCAAAAAATTTTCTTTACCTGAAACAACCAAGAGGAGCTTGATTTACGTTCCGAACAATGTTTCGGGTAGTTTCGGTGCATTTCATGCTGATATAATGAAAAAGAAGACTTGGTCATTTTTGAAAAATTTCATGACCCCGGACCTGCAAAAAAGTTCAAAAAAATGGAAAATTTTCAAACAATTTTTTTTTACTTCAAACAACCAAGAAAGTCTAAATCTACGTTCCGAACAATGTTTCGGGTAGTTTGGGTGCATTTCATGCTCATATAATGAAAATGAGGACTTGGTCATTTTTGAAAAATTTCATGACCCCGGACCTGCAAAAAAGTTCAAAAAATTGGAAAATGTTCAAAAAAATTTTTTAGCTTCAAACAACCAAAAAAGTCTAAATCTACGTTCCGAACAATGTTTCGGGTAGTTTCGGTGCATTTCATGCTCATATAATGAAAATGAGGACTTGGTCATTTTTGAAAAATTTCATGACCCCGGACCTGCAAAAAAGTTGAAAAAATTGGAAAATTTTCAAAAAATTTTCTTTACCTGAAACAACCAAGAGCGGCTTGATTTACGTTCCGAACAATGTTTCGGGTAGTTTCGGTGCATTTCATGCTCATATAATGAAAAAGAAGACTTGGTCATTTTTGAAAAATTTCATGACCCCGGACCTGCAAAAAAGTTCAAAAAATTGGAAAATTTTCAAACAATTTTTTTTTACTTCAAACAACCAAGAAAGTCTAAATCTACGTTCCGAACAATGTTTCGGCTAGTTTGGGTGCATTTCATGCTCATATAATGAAAATGAGGACTTGGTCATTTTTGAAAAATTTCATGACCCCGGACCTGCAAAAAAGTTCAAAAAATTGGAAAACGTTCAAAAAAATTTTTTAGCTTCAAACAACCAAGAAAGTCTAAATCTATGTTCCGAACAATGTTTCGGGTAGTTTCGGTGCATTTCATGCTCATAAAATGAAAATGAGGACTTGGTCATTTTTGAAAAATTTCATGACCCCGGACCTGCAAAAAAGTCCAAAAAATAGGAAAATTTTCAAAAAAATTTTTTTACTTCAAACAACGAAGAAAGTCTAAATCTATGTTCCGAACAATGTTTCGGGTAGTTTCGGTGCATTTCATGCTCATGAAATGAAAAGGAGGACTTGGTCATTTTTGAAAAATTTCATGACCCCGGACCTGCAAAAAAGTTCAAAAAATTGGAAAATTTTCAAAAAATTTTTTTTTACTTCAAACAACCAAGAAAGTCTATATCTACGTGCCGAACAATGTTTCGGGTAGTTTCGGTGCATTTCATGCTCATATAATGAAAATGAGGACTTGGTCATTTTTGAAAAATTTCATGACCCCGGACCTGCAAAAAAGTTGAAAAAATTGGAAAATTTTCAAAAAATTTTCTTTACCTGAAACAACCAAGAGCGGCTTGATTTACGTTCCGAACAACGTTTCGGGTAGTTTTGGTGCATTTCATGCTCATATAATGAAAATGAGGACTTGGTCATTTTTGAAAAATTTCATGACCCCGGAGCTGCAAAAAAGTTCAAAAAATTGGAAAATTTTCAAAAATTTTTTTTTACTTCAAACAACCAAGAAATTCTAAATCTACGTTCCGAACAACGTTTCGGGTAGTTTTGGTGCATTTCATGCTCATATAATGAAAATGAGGACTTGGTCATTTTTGAAAAATTTCATGACCCCGGACCTGCAAAAAAGTTCAAAAAATTGGAAAATTTTCAAAAAAAATTTTTTACTTCAAACAACCAAGAAAGTCTGAATCTACGTTCCGAACAATGTTTCGGGTAGTTTCGGTGCATTTCATGCTCATAAAATGAAAAGGAGGACTTGGTCATTTTTGAAAAATTTCATGACCCCGGACCTGCAAAAAAGTTGAAAAAATTGGAAAATTTTCAAAAACTTTTTTTACCTGAAACAACCAAGAGCGGCTTGATTTACGTTCCGAACAACGTTTCGGGTAGTTTTGGTGCATTTCATGCTCATATAATGAAAATGAGGACTTGGTCATTTTTGAAAAATTTCATGACCCCGGACCTGCAAAAAAGTTGAAAAAATTGGAAAATTTTCAAAAATTTTTTTTTTACTTGAAACAACCAAGAGCGGCTTGATTTACGTTCCGAACAACGTTTCGGGTAGTTTTGGTGCATTTCATGCTCATATAATGAAAATGAGGACTTGGTCATTTTTGAAAAATTTCATGACCCCGGACCTGCAAAAAAGTCCAAAAAATAGGAAAATGTTCAAAAAAATTTTTTTACTTCAAACAACCAAGAAAGTCTAAATCTACATGCCGAACAATGTTTCGGGTAGTTTCGGTGCATTTCATGCTCATATAATGAAAATGAGGACTTGGTCATTTTTGAAAAATTTCATGACCCCGGACCTGCAAAAAAGTCCAAAAAATAGAAAAATTTTCAAAAAAATTTTTTTACTTCAAACAACCAAGAAAGTCTAAATCTACATGCCGAACAATGTTTCGGGTAGTTTCGGTGCATTTCATGCTCCTATAATGAAAATGAGGACTTGGTCATTTTTGAAAAATTTCATGACCCCGGACCTGCAAAAAAGTCCAAAAAATAGGAAAATTTTCAAAAAAATTTTTTTACTTCAAACAACCAAGAAAGTCTAAATCTATGTTCCGAACAATGTTTCGGGTAGTTTCGGTGCATTTCATGCTCATAAAATGAAAAGGAGGACTTGGTCATTTTTGAAAAATTTCATGACCCCGGACCTGCAAAAAAGTTGAAAAAATTGGAAAATTTTCAAAAACTTTTTTTACCTGAAACAACCAAGAGCGGCTTGATTTACGTTCCGAACAACGTTTCGGGTAGTTTTGGTGCATTTCATGCTCATATAATGAAAATGAGGACTTGGTCATTTTTGAAAAATTTCATGACCCCGGACCTGCAAAAAAGTCCAAAAAATAGGAAAATGTTCAAAAAAATTTTTTTACTTCAAACAACCAAGAAAGTCTAAATCTACATGCCGAACAATGTTTCGGGTAGTTTCGGTGCATTTCATGCTCATATAATGAAAATGAGGACTTGGTCATTTTTGAAAAATTTCATGACCCCGGACCTGCAAAAAAGTTGAAAAAATTGGAAAATTTTCAAAAAATTTTCTTTACCTGAAACAACCAAGAGCAGCTTGATTTACGTTCCGAACAATGTTTCGGGTAGTTTCGGTGCATTTCATGCTGATATAATGAAAAAGAAGACTTGGTCATTTTTGAAAAATTTCATGACCCCGGACCTGCAAAAAAGTTCAAAAAAATGGAAAATTTTAAAACAATTTTTTTTTACTTCAAACAACCAAGAAAGTCTAAATCTACGTTCCGAACAATGTTTCGGGTAGTTTGGGTGCATTTCATGCTCATATAATGAAAATGAGGACTTGGTCATTTTTGAAAAATTTCATGACCCCGGACCTGCAAAAAAGTTCAAAAAATTGGAAAATGTTCAAAAAATTTTTTTAGCTTCAAACAACCAAAAAAGTCTAAATCTACGTTCCGAACAATGTTTCGGGTAGTTTCGGTGCATTTCATGCTCATATAATGAAAATGAGGACTTGGTCATTTTTGAAAAATTTCATGACCCCGGACCTGCAAAAAAGTTGAAAAAATTGGAAAATTTTCAAAAAATTTTCTTTACCTGAAACAACCAAGAGCGGCTTGATTTACGTTCCGAACAATGTTTCGGGTAGTTTCGGTGCATTTCATGCTCATATAATGAAAAAGAAGACTTGGTCATTTTTGAAAAATTTCATGACCCCGGACCTGCAAAAAAGTTCAAAAAATTGGAAAATTTTCAAACAATTTTTTTTTACTTCAAACAACCAAGAAAGTCTAAATCTACGTTCCGAACAATGTTTCGGCTAGTTTGGGTGCATTTCATGCTCATATAATGAAAATGAGGACTTGGTCATTTTTGAAAAATTTCATGACCCCGGACCTGCAAAAAAGTTCAAAAAATTGGAAAACGTTCAAAAAAATTTTTTAGCTTCAAACAACCAAGAAAGTCTAAATCTATGTTCCGAACAATGTTTCGGGTAGTTTCGGTGCATTTCATGCTCATAAAATGAAAATGAGGACTTGGTCATTTTTGAAAAATTTCATGACCCCGGACCTGCAAAAAAGTCCAAAAAATAGGAAAATTTTCAAAAAAATTTTTTTACTTCAAACAACGAAGAAAGTCTAAATCTATGTTCCGAACAATGTTTCGGGTAGTTTCGGTGCATTTCATGCTCATGAAATGAAAAGGAGGACTTGGTCATTTTTGAAAAATTTCATGACCCCGGACCTGCAAAAAAGTTCAAAAAATTGGAAAATTTTCAAAAAATTTTTTTTTACTTCAAACAACCAAGAAAGTCTATATCTACGTGCCGAACAATGTTTCGGGTAGTTTCGGTGCATTTCATGCTCATATAATGAAAATGAGGACTTGGTCATTTTTGAAAAATTTCATGACCCCGGACCTGCAAAAAAGTTGAAAAAATTGGAAAATTTTCAAAAAATTTTCTTTACCTGAAACAACCAAGAGCGGCTTGATTTACGTTCCGAACAACGTTTCGGGTAGTTTTGGTGCATTTCATGCTCATATAATGAAAATGAGGACTTGGTCATTTTTGAAAAATTTCATGACCCCGGAGCTGCAAAAAAGTTCAAAAAATTGGAAAATTTTCAAAAATTTTTTTTTACTTCAAACAACCAAGAAATTCTAAATCTACGTTCCGAACAACGTTTCGGGTAGTTTTGGTGCATTTCATGCTCATATAATGAAAATGAGGACTTGGTCATTTTTGAAAAATTTCATGACCCCGGACCTGCAAAAAAGTTCAAAAAATTGGAAAATTTTCAAAAAAAATTTTTTACTTCAAACAACCAAGAAAGTCTGAATCTACGTTCCGAACAATGTTTCGGGTAGTTTCGGTGCATTTCATGCTCATAAAATGAAAAGGAGGACTTGGTCATTTTTGAAAAATTTCATGACCCCGAACCTGCAAAAAAGTTGAAAAAATTGGAAAATTTTCAAAAACTTTTTTTACCTGAAACAACCAAGAGCGGCTTGATTTACGTTCCGAACAACGTTTCGGGTAGTTTTGGTGCATTTCATGCTCATATAATGAAAATGAGGACTTGGTCATTTTTGAAAAATTTCATGACCCCGGACCTGCAAAAAAGTTGAAAAAATTGGAAAATTTTCAAAAATTTTTTTTTTACTTGAAACAACCAAGAGCGGCTTGATTTACGTTCCGAACAACGTTTCGGGTAGTTTTGGTGCATTTCATGCTCATATAATGAAAATGAGGACTTGGTCATTTTTGAAAAATTTCATGACCCCGGACCTGCAAAAAAGTCCAAAAAATAGGAAAATGTTCAAAAAAATTTTTTTACTTCAAACAACCAAGAAAGTCTAAATCTACATGCCGAACAATGTTTCGGGTAGTTTCGGTGCATTTCATGCTCATATAATGAAAATGAGGACTTGGTCATTTTTGAAAAATTTCATGACCCCGGACCTGCAAAAAAGTCCAAAAAATAGGAAAATTTTCAAAAAAATTTTTTTACTTCAAACAACCAAGAAAGTCTAAATCTATGTTCCGAACAATGTTTCGGGTAGTTTCGGTGCATTTCATGCTCATAAAATGAAAAGGAGGACTTGGTCATTTTTGAAAAATTTCATGACCCCGGACCTGCAAAAAAGTTGAAAAAATTGGAAAATTTTCAAAAACTTTTTTTACCTGAAACAACCAAGAGCGGCTTGATTTACGTTCCGAACAACGTTTCGGGTAGTTTTGGTGCATTTCATGCTCATATAATGAAAATGAGGACTTGGTCATTTTTGAAAAATTTCATGACCCCGGACCTGCAAAAAAGTCCAAAAAATAGGAAAATGTTCAAAAAAATTTTTTTACTTCAAACAACCAAGAAAGTCTAAATCTACATGCCGAACAATGTTTCGGGTAGTTTCGGTGCATTTCATGCTCATATAATGAAAATGAGGACTTGGTCATTTTTGAAAAATTTCATGACCCCGGACCTGCAAAAAAGTTGAAAAAATTGGAAAATTTTCAAAAAATTTTCTTTACCTGAAACAACCAAGAGCAGCTTGATTTACGTTCCGAACAATGTTTCGGGTAGTTTCGGTGCATTTCATGCTGATATAATGAAAAAGAAGACTTGGTCATTTTTGAAAAATTTCATGACCCCGGACCTGCAAAAAAGTTCAAAAAAATGGAAAATTTTCAAACAATTTTTTTTTACTTCAAACAACCAAGAAAGTCTAAATCTACGTTCCGAACAATGTTTCGGGTAGTTTGGGTGCATTTCATGCTCATATAATGAAAATGAGGACTTGGTCATTTTTGAAAAATTTCATGACCCCGGAACTGCAAAAAAGTTCAAAAAATTGGAAAATGTTCAAAAAAATTTTTTAGCTTCAAACAACCAAAAAAGTCTAAATCTACGTTCCGAACAATGTTTCGGGTAGTTTCGGTGCATTTCATGCTCATATAATGAAAATGAGGACTTGGTCATTTTTGAAAAATTTCATGACCCCGGACCTGCAAAAAAGTTGAAAAAATTGGAAAATTTTCAAAAAATTTTCTTTACCTGAAACAACCAAGAGCGGCTTGATTTACGTTCCGAACAATGTTTCGGGTAGTTTCGGTGCATTTCATGCTCATATAATGAAAAAGAAGACTTGGTCATTTTTGAAAAATTTCATGACCCCGGACCTGCAAAAAAGTTCAAAAAATTGGAAAATTTTCAAACAATTTTTTTTTACTTCAAACAACCAAGAAAGTCTAAATCTACGTTCCGAACAATGTTTCGGCTAGTTTGGGTGCATTTCATGCTCATATAATGAAAATGAGGACTTGGTCATTTTTGAAAAATTTCATGACCCCGGACCTGCAAAAAAGTTCAAAAAATTGGAAAACGTTCAAAAAAATTTTTTAGCTTCAAACAACCAAGAAAGTCTAAATCTATGTTCCGAACAATGTTTCGGGTAGTTTCGGTGCATTTCATGCTCATAAAATGAAAATGAGGACTTGGTCGTTTTTGAAAAATTTCATGACCCCGGACCTGCAAAAAAGTCCAAAAAATAGGAAAATTTTCAAAAAAATTTTTTTACTTCAAACAACGAAGAAAGTCTAAATCTATGTTCCGAACAATGTTTCGGGTAGTTTCGGTGCATTTCATGCTCATGAAATGAAAAGGAGGACTTGGTCATTTTTGAAAAATTTCATGACCCCGGACCTGCAAAAAAGTTCAAAAAATTGGAAAATTTTCAAAAAATTTTTTTTTACTTCAAACAACCAAGAAAGTCTATATCTACGTGCCGAACAATGTTTCGGGTAGTTTCGGTGCATTTCATGCTCATATAATGAAAATGAGGACTTGGTCATTTTTGAAAAATTTCATGACCCCGGACCTGCAAAAAAGTTGAAAAAATTGGAAAATTTTCAAAAAATTTTCTTTACCTGAAACAACCAAGAGCGGCTTGATTTACGTTCCGAACAACGTTTCGGGTAGTTTTGGTGCATTTCATGCTCATATAATGAAAATGAGGACTTGGTCATTTTTGAAAAATTTCATGACCCCGGAGCTGCAAAAAAGTTCAAAAAATTGGAAAATTTTCAAAAATTTTTTTTTACTTCAAACAACCAAGAAATTCTAAATCTACGTTCCGAACAACGTTTCGGGTAGTTTTGGTGCATTTCATGCTCATATAATGAAAATGAGGACTTGGTCATTTTTGAAAAATTTCATGACCCCGGACCTGCAAAAAAGTTCAAAAAATTGGAAAATCTTCAAAAAAAATTTTTTACTTCAAACAACCAAGAAAGTCTGAATCTACGTTCCGAACAATGTTTCGGGTAGTTTCGGTGCATTTCATGCTCATAAAATGAAAAGGAGGACTTGGTCATTTTTGAAAAATTTCATGACCCCGGACCTGCAAAAAAGTTGAAAAAATTGGAAAATTTTCAAAAACTTTTTTTACCTGAAACAACCAAGAGCGGCTTGATTTACGTTCCGAACAACGTTTCGGGTAGTTTTGGTGCATTTCATGCTCATATAATGAAAATGAGGACTTGGTCATTTTTGAAAAATTTCATGACCCCGGACCTGCAAAAAAGTTCAAAAAATTTGCAATTTTCCAAAAAAAATTTTTTTTACTTCAAACAACCAAGAAAGTCTAAATCTACGTGCCGAACAATGTTTCGGGTAGTTTCGGTGCATTCCATGCTCATAAAATGAAAAGGAGGACTTGGTCATTTTTGAAAAATTTCATGACCCCGGACTTGCAAAAAAGTTAAAAAAATTGGAAAATTTTCAAAAAATTTTTTTTTACTTCAAACAACCAAGAAAGTCTAAATCTATGTGCCGAACAATGTTTCGGGTAGTTTCGGTGCATTTCATGCTCATAAAATGAAAAGGAGGACTTGGTCATTTTTGAAAAATTTCATGACCCCGGACCTGCAAAAAAGTTGAAAAAATTGGAAAATTTTCAAAAAATTTTCTTTACCTGAAACAACCAAGAGCGGCTTGATTTACGTTCCGAACAACGTTTCGGGTAGTTTTGGTGCATTTCATGCTCATATAATGAAAATGAGGACTTGGTCATTTTTGAAAAATTTCATGACCCCGGATCTGCAAAAAAGTTCAAAAAATTGGAAAATTTTCAAAAAAATTTTTTTACTTCAAACAACCAAGAATGTCTAAATCTACGTTCCGAACAATGTTTCGGGTAGTTTTGGTGCATTTCATGCTCATATAATGAAAATGAGGACTTGGTCATTTTTGAAAAATTTCATGACCCCGGACCTGCAAAAAAGTTCAAAAAATTGGAAAATTTTCAAAAAATTTTTTTTTGCTTCAATCAACCAAGAAAGTCTAAATCTACGTTCCGAACAATGTTTCGGGTAGTTTCGGTGCATTTCATGCTCATAAAATGAAAAGGAGGACTTGGTCATTTTTGAAAAATTTCATGACCCCGGACCTGCAAAAAAGTTCAAAAAATTGGAAAATTTTCAAAAAATTTTTTTTACTTCAAACAATCAAGAAATTCTAAATCTACGTTCCGAACAATGTTTCGGGTAGTTTCGGTGCATTTCATGCTCATAAAATGAAAAGGAGGACTTGGTCATTTTTGAAAAATTTCATGACCCCGGACCTGCAAAAAAGTTCAAAAAATTGGAAAATTTTCAAAAAATTTTTTTTTGCTTCAATCAACCAAGAAAGTCTAAATCTACGTTCGGAACAATGTTTCGGGTAGTTTCGGTGCATTTCATGCTCATATAATGAAAATGAGGACTTGGTCATTTTTGAAAAATTTCATGACCCCGGACCTGCAAAAAAGTTGAAAAAATTGGAAAATTTTAAAAAAATTTTTTTTACTTGAAACAACCGAGAGCGGCTTGATTTACGTTCCGAACACCGTTCGGGTAGTTTTGGTGCATTTCATGCTCATATAATGAAAATGAGGACTTGGCCATTTTTGAAAAATTTCATGACCCCGGACCTGCAAAAAAGTTCAAAAAATTGGAAAATTTTCAAAAAATTTTCTTTACCTGAAACAACCAAGAGCGGCTTGATTTACGTTCTGAAAAACGTTTCGGGTAGTTTTGGTGCATTTCATGCTCATATAATGAAAATGAGGATTTGGTCATTTTTGAAAAATTTCATGACCCCGGACCTGCAAAAAAGTTCAAAAAATTGGAAAATTTTCAAAAAAATTTTTTTACTTCAAACAACCAAGAATGTCTAAATCTACGTTCCGAGCAATGTTTCGGGTAGTTTTGGTGCATTTCATGCTCATATAATGAAAATGAGGACTTGGTCATTTTTGAAAAATTTCATGACCCCGGAACTGCAAAAAAGTTCAAAAAATTGGAAAATTTTCAAAAAAAATTTTTACTTCAAACAACCAAGAAAGTCTAAATCTACGTTCCTAACAATGTTTCGGGTAGTTTCGGGGCATTTTATGCTCATAAAATGAAAAGGAGGACTTGGTCATTTTTGAAAAATTTCATGACCCCGGACCTGCAAAAAAGTTCAAAAAATTGGAAAATTTTAAAAAAATTTTTTTTTACTTCAAACAACCAAGAAAGTCTATATCTACGTGCCGAACAATGTTTCGGGTAGTTTCGGTGCATTTCATGCTCATATAATGAAAATGAGGACTTGGTCATGTTTGAAAAATTTCATGACCCCGGACCTGCAAAAAAGTTGAAAAAATTGGAAAATTTTCAAAAAATTTTCTTTACCTGAAACAACCAAGAGCGGCTTGATTTACGTTCCGAACAACGTTTCGGGTAGTTTTGGTGCATTTCATGCTCATATAATGAAAATGAGGACTTGGTCATTTTTGAAAAATTTCATGACCCCGGACCTGCAAAAAAGTTCAAAAAATTGGAAAATTTTCAAAAATTTTTTTTTACTTCAAACAACCAAGAAATTCTAAATCTACGTTCCGAACAATGTTTCGGGTAGTTTCGGTGCATTCCATGCTCATAAAATGAAAAGGAGGACTTGGTCATTTTTGAAAAATTTCATGACCCCGGACCTGCAAAAAAGTTCAAAAAATTGGAAAATTTTCAAAAAATTTTTTTTTACTTCAAACAACCAAGAAAGTCTAAATCTACGTGCCGAACAATGTTTCGGGTAGTTTCGGTGCATTTCATGCTCATATAATGAAAATTAGGACTTGGTCATTTTTGAAAAATTTCATGACCCCGGACCTGCAAAAAAGTTGAAAAAATTGGAAAATTTTCAAAAAATTTTTTTTACTTGAAACAACCGAGAGCAGGTTGATTTACGTTCCGAACACCGTTCGGGTAGTTTTGGTGCATTTCATGCTCATATAATGAAAATGAGGACTTGGCCATTTTTGAAAAATTTCATGACCCCGGACCTGCAAAAAAGTTCAAAAAATTGGAAAATTTTCAAAAAATTTTCTTTACCTGAAACAACCAAGAGCGGCTTGATTTACGTTCTGAAAAACGTTTCGGGTAGTTTTGGTGCATTTCATGCTCATATAATGAAAATGAGGATTTGGTCATTTTTGAAAAATTTCATGACCCCGGACCTGCAAAAAAGTTCAAAAAATTGGAAAATTTTCAAAAAAATTTTGTGACTTCAAACAACCAAGAATGTCTAAATCTACGTTCCGAACAATGTTTCGGGTAGTTTTGGTGCATTTCATGCTCATATAATGAAAATGAGGACTTGGTCATTTTTGAAAAATTTCATGACCCCGGAACTGCAAAAAAGTTCAAAAAATTGGAAAATTTTCAAAAAAAAATTTTTACTTCAAACAGCCAAGAAAGTCTAAATCTACGTTCCTAACAATGTTTCGGGTAGTTTCGGGGCATTTTATGCTCATAAAATGAAAAGGAGGACTTGGTCATTTTTGAAAAATTTCATGACCCCGGACCTGCAAAAAAGTTCAAAAAATTGGAAAATTTTAAAAAAATTTTTTTTTACTTCAAACAACCAAGAAAGTCTATATCTACGTGCCGAACAATGTTTCGGGTAGTTTCGGTGCAATTCATGCTCATATAATGAAAATGAGGACTTGGTCATTTTTGAAAAATTTCATGACCCCGGACCTGCAAAAAATTTGAAAAATTTGGAAAATTTTCAAAAAATTTTTTTTACTTCAAACAACCAAGAAAGTCTAAATCTACGTTCCGAACAACGTTTCGGGTAGTTTTGGTGCATTTCATGCTCATATAATGAAAATGAGGACTTGGTCATTTTTGAAAAATTTCATGACACCGGACCTGCAAAAAAGTTCAAAAAATTGGAAAATTTTCAAAAAATTTTTTTTACTTCAAACAACCAAGAAATTCTAAATCTACGTTCCGAACAACGTTTCGGGTAGTTTTGGTGCATTTCATGCTCATATAATGAAAATGAGGACTTGGTCATTTTTGAAAAATTTCATGACCCCGGACCTGCAAAAAAGTTCAAAAAATTGGAAAATTTTCAAAAAAAATTTTTTACTTCAAACAACCAAGAAAGTCTGAATCTACGTTCCGAACAATGTTTCGGGTAGTTTCGGTGCATTTCATGCTCATAAAATGAAAAGGAGGACTTGGTCATTTTTGAAAAATTTCATGACCCCGGACCTGCAAAAAAGTTGAAAAAATTGGAAAATTTTCAAAAATTTTTTTTACCTGAAACAACCAAGAGCGGCTTGATTTACGTTCCGAACAACGTTTCGGGTAGTTTTGGTGCATTTCATGCTCATATAATGAAAATGAGGACTTGGTCATTTTTGAAAAATTTCATGACCCCGGACCTGCAAAAAAGTTCAAAAAATTTGAAATTTTCCAAAAAAAATTTTTTTTACTTCAAACAACCAAGAAAGTCTAAATCTACGTGCCGAACAATGTTTCGGGTAGTTTCGGTGCAATTCATGCTCATAAAATGAAAAGGAGGACTTGGTCATTTTTGAAAATTTTCATGACCCCGGACCTGCAAAAAAGTTGAAAAAATTGGAAAATTTTCAAAAAATTTTCTTTACCTGAAACAACCAAGAGCAGCTTGATTTACGTTCCGAACAACGTTTCGGGTAGTTTTGGTGCATTTCATGCTCATATAATGAAAATGAGGACTTGGTCATTTTTGAAAAATTTCATGACCCCGGATCTGCAAAAAAGTTCAAAAAATTGGAAAATTTTCAAAAAATTTTTTTTACTTCAAACAACCAAGAATGTCTAAATCTACGTTCCGAACAATGTTTCGGGTAGTTTTGGTGCATTTCATGCTCATATAATGAAAATGAAGACTTGGTCATTTTTGAAAAATTTCATGACCCCGGACCTGCAAAAAAGTTCAAAAAATTGGAAAATTTTCAAAAAAAATTTTTTACTTCAAACAACCAAGAAAGTCTGAATCTACGTTCCGAACAATGTTTCGGGTAGTTTCGGTGCATTTCATGCTCATAAAATGAAAAGGAGGACTTGGTCATTTTTGAAAAATTGCATGACCCCGGACCTGCAAAAATGTTGAAAAAATTGGAAAATTTTCAAAAACTTTTTTTACCTGAAACAACCAAGAGCGGCTTGATTTACGTTCCGAACAACGTTTCGGGTAGTTTTGGTGCATTTCATGCTTATATAATGAAAATGAGGACTTGGTCATTTTTGAAAAATTTCATGACCCCGGACCTGCAAAAAAGTTCAAAAAATTTGAAATTTTCCAAAAAAAATTTTTTTTACTTCAAACAACCAAGAAAGTCTAAATCTACGTGCCGAACAATGTTTCGGGTAGTTTCGGTGCATTTCATGCTCATAAAATGAAAAGGAGGACTTGGTCATTTTTGAAAAATTTCATGACCCCGGACCTGCAAAAAAGTTGAAAAAATTGGAAAATTTTCAAAAAATTTTCTTTACCTGAAACAACCAAGAGCGGCTTGATTTACGTTCCGAACAACGTTTCGGGTAGTTTTGGTGCATTTCATGCTCATATAATGAAAATGAGGACTTGGTCATTTTTGAAAAATTTCATGACCCCGGATCTGCAAAAAAGTTCAAAAAATTGGAAAATTTTCAAAATTTTTTTTACTTCAAACAACTAAGAAAGTCTAAATCTATGTTCCGAACAATGTTTCGGGTAGTTTCGGTGCATTTCATGCTCATAAAATGAAAAGGAGGACTTGGTCATTTTTGAAAAATTTCATGACCCCGGACCTGTAAAAAAGTTCAAAAAATTGGAAAATGTTCAAAAAATTTGTTTAGCTTCAAACAACCAAGAAAGTCTAAATCTACGTTCCGAACAATGTTTCGGGTAGTTTCGGTGCATTTCATGCTCATATAATGAAAATGAGGACTTGGTCATTTTTGAACAATTTCATGACCCCGGACATGCAAAAAAGTTGAAAAAATTGGAAAATGTTCAAAAAATTTTCTTTACCTGAAACAACCAAGAGCGGCTTGATTTACGTTCCGAACAACGTTTCGGGTAGTTTTGGTGCATTTCATGCTCATATATAAAAATGAGGACTTGGTCATTTTTGAAAAATTTCATGACCCCGGACCTGCAAAAAAGTTCAAAAAATTGGAAAATTTTCAAAAAAAATTTTTTACTTCAAACAACCAAGAAAGTCTGAATCTACGTTCCGAACAATGTTTCGGGTAGTTTCGGTGCATTTCATGCTCATAAAATGAAAAGGAGGACTTGGTCATTTTTGAAAAATTTCATGACCCCGGACCTGCAAAAAAGTTGAAAAAATTGGAAAATTTTCAAAAACTTTTTTTACCTGAAACAACCAAGAGCGGCTTGATTTACGTTCCGAACAACGTTTCGGGTAGTTTTGGTGCATTTCATGCTCATATAATGAAAATGAGGACTTGGTAATTTTTGAAAAATTTCATGACCCCGGACCTGCAAAAAAAGTTCAAAAAATTTGAAATTTTCCAAAAAAAATTTTTTTTACTTCAAACAACCAAGAAAGTCTAAATCTACGTACCGAACAATGTTTCGGGTAGTTTCGGTGCATTTCATGCTCATAAAATGAAAAGGAGGACTTGGTCATTTTTGAAAAATTTCATGACCCCGGACCTGCAAAAAAGTTGAAAAAATTGGAAAATTTTCAAAAAATTCTCTTACCTGAAACAACCAAGAGCGGCTTGATTTACGTTCCGAACAACGTTTCGGGTAGTTTTGGTGCATTTCATGCTCATATAATGAAAATGAGGACTTGGTCATTTTTGAAAAATTTCATGACCCCGGATCTGCAAAAAAGTTCAAAAAATTGGAAAATTTTCAAAAAAATTTTTTTACTTCAAACAACTAAGAAAGTCTAAATCTATGTTCCGAACAATGTTTCGGGTAGTTTCGGTGCATTTCATGCTCATAAAATGAAAAGGAGGACTTGGTCATTTTTGAAAAATTTCATGACCCCGGACCTGTAAAAAAGTTCAAAAAATTGGAAAATGTTCAAAAAATTTGTTTAGCTTCAAACAACCAAGAAAGTCTAAATCTACGTTCCGAACAATGTTTCGGGTAGTTTCGGTGCATTTCATGCTCATATAATGAAAATGAGGACGTGGTCATTTTTGAAAAATTTCATGACCCCGGACATGCAAAAAAGTTGAAAAAATTGGAAAATTTTCAAAAAATTTCCTTTACCTAAACAACCAAGAGCGGCTTGATTTACGTTCCGAACAATGTTTCGGGTAGTTTTGGTGCATTTCATGCTCATATAATGAGAATGAGGACTTGGTCATTTTTGAAAAATTTCATGACCCCGGACCTGCAAAAAAGTTCAAAAAATTGGAAAATTTTCAAAAAATTTTCTTTACCTGAAACAACCAAGAGCGGCTTGATTTACGTTCTGAAAAACGTTTCGGGTAGTTTTGGTGCATTTCAAGCTCATATAATGAAAATGAGGATTTGGTCATTTTTGAAAAATTTCATGACCCCGGACCTGTAAAAAAGTTCAAAAAATTGGAAAATGTTCAAAAAATTTGTTTCGCTTCAAACAACCAAGAGAGTCTAAATCTACGTTCCGAACAATGTTTCGGGTAGTTTCGGTGCATTTCATGCTCATATAATGAAAATGAGGACTTGGTCATTTTTGAAAAATTTCATGACCCCGGACCTGCAAAAAAGTTCAAAAAATTGGAAAATTTTCAAAAAATTTTCTTTACCTGAAACAACCAAGAGCGGCTTGATTTACGTTCTGAAAAACGTTTCGGGTAGTTTTGGTGCATTTCAAGCTCATATAATGAAAATGAGGATTTGGTCATTTTTGAAAAATTTCATGACCCCGGACCTGCAAAAAAGTTCAAAAAATTGGAAAATTTTCAAAAAAATTTTTTTACTTCAAACAACCAAGAAAGTCTAAATCTACGTTCCGAACAACGTTTCGGGTAGTTTTGGTGCATTTCATGCTCATAAAATGAAAAGGAGGACTTGGTCATTTTTGAAAAATTTCATGACCCCGGACATGCAAAAAAGTTGAAAAAATTGGCAAATTTT
This sequence comes from Rhopilema esculentum, assembly GCF_057945365.1. Classification (NCBI taxonomy): domain Eukaryota; kingdom Metazoa; phylum Cnidaria; class Scyphozoa; order Rhizostomeae; family Rhizostomatidae; genus Rhopilema; species Rhopilema esculentum. The sequence goes on along the minus strand of NC_142823.1, from coordinate 7,273,666 downwards.
CAAAAAATTTTCTTTACCTGAAACAACCAAGAGCGGCTTGATTTACGTTCCGAACAATGTTTCGGGTAGTTTTGGTGCATTTCATGCTCATATAATGAGAATGAGGACTTGGTCATTTTTGAAAAATTTCATGACCCCGGACCTGCAAAAAAGTTCAAAAAATTGGAAAATTTTCAAAAAATTTTCTTTACCTGAAACAACCAAGAGCGGCTTGATTTACGTTCTGAAAAACGTTTCGGGTAGTTTTGGTGCATTTCAAGCTCATATAATGAAAATGAGGATTTGGTCATTTTTGAAAAATTTCATGACCCCGGACCTGCAAAAAAGTTCAAAAAATTGGAAAATTTTCAAAAAAATTTTTTTACTTCAAACAACCAAGAAAGTCTAAATCTACGTTCCGAACAACCTTTCGGGTAGTTTTGGTGCATTTCATGCTCATATAATGAAAATGAGGATTTGGTCATTTTTGAAAAATTTCATGACCCCGGACCTGCAAAAAAGTTCAAAAAATTGGAAAATGTTCAAAAAAATTTTTTTACTTCAAAAAACCAAGAATGTCTAAATCTACGTTCCGAACAACGTTTCGGGTAGTTTTGGTGCATTTCATGCTCATATAATGAAAATGGGGATTTGGTCATTTTTGAAAAATTTCATGACCCCGGACCTGCAAAAAAGTTCAAAAAATTGGAAAATGTTCAAAAAAATTTTTTTACTTCAAACAACCAAGAAAGTCTAAATCTACGTTCCGAACAATGTTTCGGGTAGTTTTGGTGCATTTCATGCTCATATAATGAAAATGGGGACTTGGTCATTTTTGAAAAATTTCATGACCCCGGACCTGCAAAAAAGTTCAAAAAATTGGAAAATTTTCAAAAAAATTTTTTACTTCAAACAACCAAGAAAGTCTAAATCTACGTTCCGAACAATGTTTCGGGTAGTTTTGGTGCATTTCATGCTCATATAATGAGAATGAGGACTTGGTAATTTTTGAAAAATTTCATGACCCCGGACCTGCAAAAAAGTTCAAAAAATTGGAAAATTTTCAAAAAATTTTGTTTACCTGAAAAAACCAAGAGCGGCTTGATTTACGTTCCGAACAATGTTTCGGGTAGTTTTGGTGCATTTCATGCTCATATAATGAGAATGAGGACTTGGTCATTTTTGAAAAATTTCATGACCCCGGACCTGCAAAAAAGTTCAAAAAATTGGAAAATTTTCAAAAAATTTTCTTTACCTGAAACAACCAAGAGCGGCTTGATTTACGTTCTGAAAAACGTTTCGGGTAGTTTTGGTGCATTTCAAGCTCATATAATGAAAATGAGGATTTGGTCATTTTTGAAAAATTTCATGACCCCGGACCTGCAAAAAAGTTCAAAAAATTGGAAAATTTTCAAAAAAATTTTTTTACTTCAAACAACCAAGAAAGTCTAAATCTACGTTCCGAACAACGTTTCGGGTAGTTTTGGTGCATTTCATGCTCATATAATGAAAATGAGGACTTGTTCATTTTTGAAAAATTCCATGACCCGTACCTGCAAAAAAGTTCAAAAAATTGGAAAATTTTAAAAAAAATTTTTTTACTTCAAACAACCAAGAATGTCTAAATCTACGTTCCGAACAATGTTTCGGGTAGTTTCGGTGCATTTCATGCTCATAAAATGAAAAGGAGGACTTGGTCATTTTTGAAAAATTTCATGACCCCGGACCTGCAAAAAAGTTCAAAAAATTGGAAAATTTTCAAAAAATTTTTTTTTGCTTCAATCAACCAAGAAAGTCTAAATCTACGTGCCGAACAATGTTTCGGGTAGTTTTGATGCATTTCATGCTCATATAATGAAAATGAGGACTTGGTCATTTTTGAAAAATTCCATGACCCCGGACCTGCAAAAAAGTTCAAAAAATTGGAAAATTTTCAAAAAAATTTTTAAGCTTCTAACAACCAAGAAAGTCTAAATCTACGTTCCGAACAATGTTTCGGGTAGTTTCGGTGCATTTCATGCTCATATAATGAAATTGAGGACTTGGTCATTTTTGAAAAATTTCATGACCCCGGACCTGCAAAAAAGTTGAAAAAATTGGAAAATTTTCAAAAAATTTTTTTTACTTGAAACAACCGAGAGCGGCTTGATTTACGTTCCAAACACCGTTCGGGTAGTTTTGGTGCATTTCATGCTCATATAATGAAAATGAGGATTTGGTCATTTTTGAAAAATTTCATGACCCGGACCTGCAAAAAAGTTCAAAAAACCTGAAATTTTCAAAAAAAATTTTTTTCCTTGAAACAACCAAGAACGGCTTGATTTACGTTCCGAACAATGTTTCGGGTAGTTTCGGTGCATTTCATGCTCATATAATGAAAATGAGGACTTGGTCATTTTTGAAAAATTTCATGACCCCGGACCTGCAAAAAAGTTCAAAAAATTGGAAAATTTTCAAAAAAATTTTTTTACTTCAAACAACCAAGAAAGTCTAAATCTATGTTCCGAGCAATGTTTCGGGTAGTTTCGGTGCATTTCATGCTCATAAAATGAAAAGGAGGACTTGGTCATTTTTGAAAAATTTCATGACCCCGGACCTGTAAAAAAGTTCAAAAAATTGGAAAATTTTCAAAAAATTTTTTTTTACTTCAAACAACCAAGAAAGTCTAAATCTACGTGCCGAACAATGTTTCGGGTAGTTTCGGTGGATTTCATGCTCATATAATGAAAATGAGGACTTGGTCATTTTTGAAAAATTTCATGACCCCGGATCTGCAAAAAAGTTCAAAAAATTTGAAAATTTAAAAAAAAATTTTTTTACTTCAAACAACCAAGAAAGTCTAAATCTACGTGCCGAACAATGTTTCGGGTAGTTTCGGTGCATTTCATGCTCATATAATGAAAATGAGGACTTGGTCATTTTTGAAAAATTTCATGACCCCGGACCTGCAAAAAAGTTCAAAAAATTGGAAAATTTTCAAAAAATTTTCTTTACCTGAAACAACCAAGAGCGGCTTGATTTACGTTCCGAACAACGTTTCGGGTAGTTTTGGTGCATTTCATGCTCATATAATGAAAATGAGGACTTGGTCATTTTTGAAAAATTTCATGACCCCGGACCTGCAAAAAAGTTCAAAAAATTGGAAAATTCTCAAAAAAATTTTTTTACTTCAAACAACCAAGAAAGTCTAAATCTACGTTCCGAACAACGTTTCGGGTAGTTTTGGTGCATTTCATGCTCATATAATGAAAATGAGGATTTGGTCATTTTTGAAAAATTTCATGACCCCGGACCTGCAAAAAAGTTCAAAAAATTTGAAATTTTCCAAAAAAAATTTTTTCCTTGAAACAACCAAGAACGGCTTGATTTACATTCCGAACAATGTTTCGGGTAGTTTCGGTGCATTTCATGCTCATATAATGAAAATGAGGACTTGGTCATTTTTGAAAAATTTCATGACCCCGGACCTGCAAAAAAGTTCAAAAAATTGGAAAATTTTCAAAAAATTTTTTTACTTCAAACAACCAAGAAAGTCTAAATCTACGTTCCGAACAACGTTTCGGGTAGTTTTGGTGCATTTCATGCTCATATAATGAAAATGAGGACTTGGTCATTTTTGAAAAATTTCATGACCCCGGACCTGCAAAAAAGTTCAAAAAATTGGAAAATTTTCAAAAAAATTTTTTACTTCAAACAACCAAGAAAGTCTAAATCTACGTTCCGAACAATGTTTCGGGTAGTTTTGGTGCATTTCATGCTCATATAATGAGAATGAGGACTTGGTCATTTTTGAAAAATTTCATGACCCCCGACCTGCAAAAAAGTTCAAAAAATTGGAAAATTTTCAAAAAATTTTTTTTTACTTCAAACAACCAAGAAAGTCTAAATCTACGTTCCGAACAATGTTTCGGGTAGTTTTGGTGCATTTCATGCTCATATAATGAAAATGAGGACTTGGTCATTTTTGAAAAATTCCATGACCCCGGACCTGCAAAAAAGTTCAAAAAATTGGAAAATTTTCAAAAAAATTTTTTAGCTTCAAACAACCAAGAAAGTCTAAATCTACGTTCCGAACAATGTTTCGGGTAGTTTCGGTGCATTTCATGCTCATATAATGAAAATGAGGACTTGGTCATTTTTGAAAAATTTCATGACCCCGGACCTGCAAAAAAGTTGAAAAAATTGGAAAATTTTCAAAAAATTTTTTTTACTTGAAACAACCGAGAGCGGCTTGATTTACGTTCCGAACACCGTTCGGGTAGTTTTGGTGCATTTCATGCTCATATAATGAAAATGAGGACTTGGTCATTTTTGAAAAATTTCATGACCCCGGACCTGCAAAAAAGTTCAAAAAATTGGAAAATTTTCAAAAATTTTTTTTTTAGCTTCAAACAACCAAGAAAGTCTAGATCTACGTTCCGAACAATGTTTCGGGTAGTTTCGGTGCATCTCATGCTCATATAATGAAAATGAGGATTTGGTCATTTTTGAAAAATTTCATGACCCCGGGGACCTGCAAAAAAGTTCAAAAAATTGGAAAATTTTCAAAAAATTTTCTTTACCTGAAACAACCAAGAGCGGCTTGATTTACGTTCCGAACAACGTTTCGGGTAGTTTTGGTGCATTTCATGCTCATATAATGAAAATGAGGACTTGGTCATTTTTGAAAAATTTCATGACCCCGGACCTGCAAAAAAGTTCAAAAAATTGGAAAATTCTCAAAAAAATTTTTTTACTTCAAACAACCAAGAAAGTCTAAATCTACGTTCCGAACAACGTTTCGGGTAGTTTTGGTGCATTTCATGCTCATATAATGAAAATGAGGATTTGGTCATTTTTGAAAAATTTCATGACCCCGGGGACCTGCAAAAAAGTTCAAAAAATTTGAAAATTTAAAAAAAATTTTTTTTACTTCAAACAACCAAGAAAGTCTAAATCTACGTGCCGAACAATGTTTCGGGTAGTTTCGGTGCATTTCATGCTCATATAATGAAAATGAGTACTTGGTCATTTTTGAAAAATTTCATGACCCCGGACCTGCAAAAAAGTTGAAAAAATTGGAAAATTTGCAAAAAATTTTTTTACTTGAAACAACCGAGAGCGGCTTGATTTACGTTCCGAACACCGTTCGGGTAGTTTTGGTGCATTTCATGCTCATATAATGAAAATGAAGACTTGGTCATTTTTGAAAAATTTCATGACCCCGGACCTGCAAAAAAGTTCAAAAAATTTGAAATTTTCCAAAAAAAATTTTTTCCTTGAAACAACCAAGAACGGCTTGATTTACGTTCCGAACAATGTTTCGGGTAGTTTCGGTGCATTTCATGCTCATATAATGAAAATGAGGACTTGGTCATTTTTGAAAAATTTCATGACCCCGGACCTGCAAAAAAGTTCAAAAAATTGGAAAATTTTCAAAAAAATTTTTTACTTCAAACAACCAAGAAAGTCTAAATCTACGTTCCGAACAATGTTTCGGGTAGTTTTGGTGCATTTCATGCTCATATAATGAGAATGAGGACTTGGTAATTTTTGAAAAATTTCATGACCCCGGACCTGCAAAAAAGTTCAAAAAATTGGAAAATTTTCAAAAAATTTTCTTTACCTGAAAAAACCAAGAGCGGCTTGATTTACGTTCCGAACAATGTTTCGGGTAGTTTTGGTGCATTTCATGCTCATATAATGAGAATGAGGACTTGGTCATTTTTGAAAAATTTCATGACCCCGGACCTGCAAAAAAGTTCAAAAAATTGGAAAATTTTCAAAAAATTTTTTTTTACCTGAAACAACCAAGAGCGGCTTGATTTACGTTCCGAACAACGTTTCGGGTAGTTTTGGTGCATTTCAAGCTCATATAATGAAAATGAGGATTTGGTCATTTTTGAAAAATTTCATGACCCCGGACCTGCAAAAAAGTTCAAAAAATTGGAAAATTTTCAAAAAATTTTTTTTACTTCAAACAACCAAGAAAGTCTAAATCTACGTTCCGAACAACGTTTCGGGTAGTTTTGGTGCATTTCATGCTCATATAATGAAAATGAGGATTTGGTCATTTTTGAAAAATTTTATGACCCCGTACCTGCAAAAAAGTTCAAAAAATTGGAAAATTTTCAAAAAAATTTTTTTACTTCAAACAACCAAGAATGTCTAAATCTACGTTCCGAACAATGTTTCGGGTAGTTTCGGTGCATTTCATGCTCATATAATGAAAATGAGGACTTGGTCATTTTTGAAAAATTTCATGACCCCGGACATGCAAAAAAGTTGAAAAAATTGGAAAATTTTCAAAAAATTTTTTTTACTTGAAACAACCGAGAGCGGCTTGATTTACGTTCGGAACACCGTTCGGGTAGTTTTGGTGCATTTCATGCTCATATAATGAAAATGAGGATTTGGTCATTTTTGAAAAATTTCATGACCCCGGACCTGCAAAAAAGTTCAAAAAATTGGAAAATTTTCAAAAAAATTTTTTTACTTCAAACAACCAAGAAAGTCTAAATCTACGTTCCGAACAACGTTTCGGGTAGTTTTGGTGCATTTCATGCTCATATAATGAAAATGAGGATTTGGTCATTTTTGAAAAATTTCATGACCCCGGACCTGCAAAAAAGTTCAAAAAATTGGAAAATTTTCAAAAAATTTTTTTTACTTCAAACAACCAAGAATGTCTAAATCTACGTTCCGAACAATGTTTCGGGTAGTTTTGGTGCATTTCATGCTCATATAATGAAAATGAGGACTTGGTCATTTTTGAAAAATTTCATGACACCGGACCTGCAAAAAAGTTCAAAAAATTGGAAAATTTTCAAAAAAATTTTTTACTTCAAACCACCAAGAAAGTCTAAATCTACGTTCCGAACAATGTTTCGGGTAGTTTTGGTGCATTTCATGCTCATATAATGAGAATGAGGACTTGGTAATTTTTGAAAAATTTCATGACCCCGGACCTGCAAAAAAGTTCAAAAAATTGGAAAATTTTGAAAAATTTTTTTTTTACTTCAAACAACCAAGAAAGTCTAAATCTACGTTCCGAACAATGTTTCGGGTAGTTTTGGTGCATTTCATGCTCATATAATGAAAATGAAGACTTGGTCATTTTTGAAAAATTTCATGACCCCGGACCTACAAAAAAGTTCAAAAAATTGGAAAATTTTCAAAAAATTTTTTTTTGCTGCAATCAACCAAGAAAGTCTAAATCTACGTGCCGAGCAATGTTTCGGGTAGTTTCGGTGCATTTCATGCTCATAAAATGAAAAGGAGGACTTGGTCATTTTTGAAAAATTTCATGACCCCGGACCTGTAAAAAAGTTCAAAAAATGGGAAAATTTTCAAAAAAATTTTTTTTACTTCAAACAACCAAGAAAGTCTAAATCTACGTGCCGAACAATGTTTCGGGTAGTTTCGGTGGATTTCATGCTCATATAATGAAAATGAGGACTTGGTCATTTTTGAAAAATTTCATGACCCCGGATCTGCAAAAAAGTTCAAAAAATTTGAAAATTTAAAAAAATTTTTTTTTACTTCAAACAACCAAGAAAGTCTAAATCTACGTGCCGAACAATGTTTCGGGTAGTTTCGGTGCATTTCATGCTCATATAATGAAAATGAGGACTTGGTCATTTTTGAAAAATTTCATGACCCCGGACCTGCAAAAAAGTTCAAAAAATTGGAAAATTTTCAAAAAATTTTCTTTACCTGAAACAACCAAGAGCGGCTTGATTTACGTTCCGAACAACGTTTCGGGTAGTTTTGGTGCATTTCATGCTCATATAATGAAAATGAGGATTTGGTCATTTTTGAAAAATTTCATGACCCCGGACCTGCAAAAAAGTTCAAAAAATTTGAAATTTTCCAAAAAAAATTTTTTCCTTGAAACAACCAAGAACGGCTTGATTTACATTCCGAACAATGTTTCGGGTAGTTTCGGTGCATTTCATGCTCATATAATGAAAATGAGGACTTGGTCATTTTTGAAAAATTTCATGACCCCGGACCTGCAAAAAAGTTCAAAAAATTGGAAAATTTTCAAAAAATTTTTTTACTTCAAACAACCAAGAAAGTCTAAATCTACGTTCCGAACAACGTTTCAGGTAGTTTTGGTGCATTTCATGCTCATATAATGAAAATGAGGACTTGGTCATTTTTGAAAAATTTCATGACCCCGGACCTGCAAAAAAGTTCAAAAAATTGGAAAATTTTCAAAAAAATTTTTTACTTCAAACAACCAAGAAAGTCTAAATCTACGTTCCGAACAATGTTTCGGGTAGTTTTGGTGCATTTCATGCTCATATAATGAGAATGAGGACTTGGTCATTTTTGAAAAATTTCATGACCCCGGACCGGCAAAAAAGTTCAAAAAATTGGAAAATTTTCAAAAAATTTTTTTTTACTTCAAACAACCAAGAAAGTCTAAATCTACGTTCCGAACAATGTTTCGGGTAGTTTTGGTGCATTTCATGCTCATATAATGAAAATGAGGACTTGGTCATTTTTGAAAAATTCCATGACCCCGGACCTGCAAAAAAGTTCAAAAAATTGGAAAATTTTCAAAAAAATTTTTTTACTTCAAACAACCAAGAAAGTCTAAATCTACGTTCCGAACAACGTTTCGGGTAGTTTTGGTGCATTTCATGCTCATATAATGAAAATGAGGATTTGGTCATTTTTGAAAAATTTCATGACCCCGTACCTGCAAAAAAGTTCAAAAAATTGGAAAATTTTCAAAAAAATTTTTTTACTTCAAACAACCAAGAAAGTCTAAATCTACGTTCCAAACAACGTTTCGGGTAGTTTTGGTGCATTTCATGCTCATATAATGAAAATGAGGATTTGGTCATTTTTGAAAAATTTCATGACCCCGTACCTGCAAAAAAGTTCAAAAAATTGGAAAATTTTCAAAAAATTTTTTTTACTTGAAACAACCGAGAGCGGCTTGATTTACGTTCCGAACACCGTTCGGGTAGTTTTGGTGCATTTCATGCTCATATAATGAAAATGAGGACTTGGTCATTTTTGAAAAATTTCATGACCCCGGACCTGCAAAAAAGTTCAAAAAATTGGAAAATTTTCAAAAAAATTTTTTTACTTCAAACAACCAAGAAAGTCTAAATCTATGTTCCGAGCAATGTTTCGGGTAGTTTCGGTGCATTTCATGCTCATAAAATGAAAAGGAGGACTTGGTCATTTTTGAAAAATTTCATGACCCCGGACCTGTAAAAAAGTTCAAAAAATTGGAAAATTTTCAAAAAATTTTTTTTTACTTCAAACAACCAAGAAAGTCTAAATCTACGTGCCGAACAACGTTTCGGGTAGTTTTGGTGCATTTCATGCTCATATAATGAAAATGAGGATTTGGTCATTTTTGAAAAATTTCATGACCCCGTACCTGCAAAAAAGTTCAAAAAATTGGAAAATTTTCAAAAAAATTTTTTTACTTCAAACAACCAAGAAAGTCTAAATCTACGTTCCGAACAACGTTTCGGGTAGTTTTGGTGCATTTCATGCTCATATAATGAAAATGAGGATTTGGTCATTTTTGAAAAATTTCATGACCCCGTACCTGCAAAAAAGTTCAAAAAATTGGAAAATTTTCAAAAAATTTTTTTTACTTGAAACAACCGAGAGCGGCTTGATTTACGTTCCGAACACCGTTCGGGTAGTTTTGGTGCATTTCATGCTCATATAATGAAAATGAGGACTTGGTCATTTTTGAAAAATTTCATGACCCCGGACCTGCAAAAAAGTTCAAAAAATTGGAAAATTTTCAAAAAAATTTTTTTACTTCAAACAACCAAGAAAGTCTAAATCTATGTTCCGAGCAATGTTTCGGGTAGTTTCGGTGCATTTCATGCTCATAAAATGAAAAGGAGGACTTGGTCATTTTTGAAAAATTTCATGACCCCGGACCTGTAAAAAAGTTCAAAAAATTGGAAAATTTTCAAAAAATTTTTTTTTACTTCAAACAACCAAGAAAGTCTAAATCTACGTGCCGAACAATGTTTCGGGTAGTTTCGGTGGATTTCATGCTCATATAATGAAAATGAGGACTTGGTCATTTTTGAAAAATTTCATGACCCCGGATCTGCAAAAAAGTTCAAAAAATTTGAAAATTTAAAAAAAATTTTTTTTACTTCAAACAACCAAGAAAGTCTAAATCTACGTGCCGAACAATGTTTCGGGTAGTTTCGGTGCATTTCATGCTCATATAATGAAAATGAGGACTTGGTCATTTTTGAAAAATTTCATGACCCCGGACCTGCAAAAAAGTTGAAAAAATTGGAAAATTTTCAAAAAATTTTCTTTACCTGAAACAACCAAGAGCGGCTTGATTTACGTTCCGAACAACGTTTCGGGTAGTTTTGGTGCATTTCATGCTCATATAATGAAAATGAGGACTTGGTCATTTTTGAAAAATTCCATGACCCCGGACCTGCAAAAAAGTTCAAAAAATTGGAAAATTTTCAAAAAATTTTTTTTTAGCTTCAAACAACCAAGAAAGTCTAAATCTACGTTCCGAACAATGTTTCGGGTAGTTTCGGTGCATTTCATGCTCATATAATGAAAATGAGGACTTGGTCATTTTTGAAAAATTTCATGACCCCGGACCTGCAAAAAAGTTGAAAAAATTGGAAAATTTGCAAAAAATTTTTTTTACTTCAAACAACCAAGAAAGTCTAAATCTACGTGCCGAACAATGTTTCGGGTAGTTTCGGTGCATTTCATGCTCATATAATGAAAATGAGGACTTGGTCATTTTTGAAAAATTTCATGACCCCGGACCTGCAAAAAAGTTGAAAAAATTGGAAAATTTTCAAAAAATTTTCTTTACCTGAAACAACCAAGAGCGGCTTGATTTACGTTCCGAACAACGTTTCAGGTAGTTTTGGTGCATTTCATGCTCATATAATGAAAATGAGGACTTGGTCATTTTTGAAAAATTCCATGACCCCGGACCTGCAAAAAAGTTCAAAAAATTGGAAAATTTTCAAAAAAATTTTTTTTAGCTTCAAACAACCAAGAAAGTCTAAATCTACGTTCCGAACAATGTTTCGGGTAGTTTCGGTGCATTTCATGCTCATATAATGAAAATGAGGACTTGGTCATTTTTGAAAAATTTCATGACCCCGGACCTGCAAAAAAGTTGAAAAAATTGGAAAATTTTCAAAAAATTTTTTTTACTTGAAACAACCGAGAGCAGCTTGATTTACGTTCCGAACACCGTTCGGGTAGTTTTGGTGCATTTCATGCTCATATAATGAAAATGAGGACTTGGTCATTTTTGAAAAATTTCATGACCCCGGACCTGCAAAAAAGTTCAAAAAATTTGAAATTTTCCAAAAAAAATTTTTTCCTTGAAACAACCAAGAACGGCTTGATTTACGTTCCGAACAATGTTTCGGGTAGTTTCGGTGCATTTCATGCTCATATAATGAAAATGAGGACTTGGTCATTTTTGAAAAATTTCATGACCCCGGACCTGCAAAAAAGTTCAAAAAATTGGAAAATTTTCCAAAAAAAATTTTTTCCTTGAAACAACCAAGAAAGTCTAAATCTACGTTCCGAACAATGTTTCGGGTAGTTTTGGTGCATTTCATGCTCATATAATGAGAATGAGGACTTGGTCATTTTTGAAAAATTTCATGACCCCGGACCTGCAAAAAAGTTCAAAAAATTGGAAAATTTTCAAAAAATTTTTTTTTACTTCAAACAACCAAGAAAGTCTAAATCTACGTTCCGAACAATGTTTCGGGTAGTTTTGGTGCATTTCATGCTCATATAATGAAAATGAGGACTTGGTCATTTTTGAAAAATTCCATGACCCCGGATCTGCAAAAAAGTTCAAAAAATTGGAAAATTTTAAAAAAAATTTTTTAGCTTCAAACAACCAAGAAAGTCTAAATCTACGTTCCGAACAATGTTTCGGGTATTTTCGGTGCATTTCATGCTCATATAATGAAAATGAGGACTTGGTCATTTTTGAAAAATTTCATGACCCCGGACCTGCAAAAAAGTTGAAAAAATTGGAAAATTTTCAAAAAATTTTTTTTACTTGAAACAACCGAGAGCGGCTTGATTTACGTTCCGAACACCGTTCGGGTAGTTTTGGTGCATTTCATGCTCATATAATGAAAATGAGGACTTGGTCATTTTTGAAAAATTTCATGACCCCGGACCTGCAAAATAGTTCAAAAAATTGGAAAATTTTCAAAAAAATTTTTTTACTTCAAACAACCAAGAAAGTCTAAATCTATGTTCCGAGCAATGTTTCGGGTAGTTTAGGTGCATTTCATGCTCATAAAATGAAAAGGAGGACTTGGTCATTTTTGAAAAATTTCATGACCCCGGACCTGTAAAAAAGTTCAAAAAATTGGAAAATTTTCAAAAAATTTTTTTTTACTTCAAACAACCAAGAAAGTCTAAATCTACGTGCCGAACAATGTTTCGGGTAGTTTCGGTGGATTTTATGCTCATATAATGAAAATGAGGACTTGGTCATTTTTGAAAAATTTCATGACCCCGGACCTGCAAAAAAGTTCAAAAAATTGGAAAATTTTCAAAAAAATTTTTTTACTTCAAACAACCAAGAAAGTCTAAATCTATGTTCCGAGCAATGTTTCGGGTCGTTTAGGTGCATTTCATGCTCATAAAATGAAAAGGAGGACTTGGTCATTTTTGAAAAATTTCATGACCCCGGACCTGTAAAAAAGTTCAAAAAATTGGAAAATTTTCAAAAAATTTTTTTTTACTTCAAACAACCAAGAAAGTCTAAATCTACGTGCCGAACAATGTTTCGGGTAGTTTCGGTGGATTTCATGCTCATATAATGAAAATGAGGACTTGGTCATTTTTGAAAAATTTCATGACCCCGGATCTGCAAAAAAGTTGAAAAAATTGGAAAATTTTCAAAAAATTTTTTTTACTTGAAACAACCGAGAGCAGCTTGATTTACGTTCCGAACACCGTTCGGGTAGTTTTGGTGCATTTCATGCTCATATAATGAAAATGAGGACTTGGTCATTTTTGAAAAATTTCATGACCCCGGACCTGCAAAAAAGTTCAAAAAATTTGAAATTTTCCAAAAAAAATTTTTTCCTTGAAACAACCAAGAACGGCTTGATTTACGTTCCGAACAATGTTTCGGGTAGTTTCGGTGCATTTCATGCTCATATAATGAAAATGAGGACTTGGTCATTTTTGAAAAATTTCATGACCCCGGACCTGCAAAAAAGTTCAAAAAATTGGAAAATTTTCCAAAAAAAATTTTTTCCTTGAAACAACCAAGAAAGTCTAAATCTACGTTCCGAACAATGTTTCGGGTAGTTTTGGTGCATTTCATGCTCATATAATGAGAATGAGGACTTGGTCATTTTTGAAAAATTTCATGACCCCGGACCTGCAAAAAAGTTCAAAAAATTGGAAAATTTTCAAAAAATTTTTTTTTACTTCAAACAACCAAGAAAGTCTAAATCTACGTTCCGAACAATGTTTCGGGTAGTTTTGGTGCATTTCATGCTCATATAATGAAAATGAGGACTTGGTCATTTTTGAAAAATTCCATGACCCCGGATCTGCAAAAAAGTTCAAAAAATTGGAAAATTTTAAAAAAAATTTTTTAGCTTCAAACAACCAAGAAAGTCTAAATCTACGTTCCGAACAATGTTTCGGGTATTTTCGGTGCATTTCATGCTCATATAATGAAAATGAGGACTTGGTCATTTTTGAAAAATTTCATGACCCCGGACCTGTAAAAAAGTTCAAAAAATTGGAAAATTTTCAAAAAATTTTTTTTTACTTCAAACAACCAAGAAAGTCTAAATCTACGTGCCGAACAATGTTTCGGGTAGTTTCGGTGGATTTCATGCTCATATAATGAAAATGAGGACTTGGTCATTTTTGAAAAATTTCATGACCCCGGATCTGCAAAAAAGTTGAAAAAATTGGAAAATTTTCAAAAAATTTTTTTTACTTGAAACAACCGAGAGCAGCTTGATTTACGTTCCGAACACCGTTCGGGTAGTTTTGGTGCATTTCATGCTCATATAATGAAAATGAGGACTTGGTCATTTTTGAAAAATTTCATGACCCCGGACCTGCAAAAAAGTTCAAAAAATTTGAAATTTTCCAAAAAAAATTTTTTCCTTGAAACAACCAAGAACGGCTTGATTTACGTTCCGAACAATGTTTCGGGTAGTTTCGGTGCATTTCATGCTCATATAATGAAAATGAGGACTTGGTCATTTTTGAAAAATTTCAAGACCCCGGACCTGCAAAAAAGTTCAAAAAATTGGAAAATTTTCCAAAAAAAATTTTTTCCTTGAAACAACCAAGAAAGTCTAAATCTACGTTCCGAACAATGTTTCGGGTAGTTTTGGTGCATTTCATGCTCATATAATGAGAATGAGGACTTGGTCATTTTTGAAAAATTTCATGACCCCGGACCTGCAAAAAAGTTCAAAAAATTGGAAAATTTTCAAAAAATTTTTTTTTACTTCAAACAACCAAGAAAGTCTAAATCTACGTTCCGAACAATGTTTCGGGTAGTTTTGGTGCATTTCATGCTCATATAATGAAAATGAGGACTTGGTCATTTTTGAAAAATTCCATGACCCCGGATCTGCAAAAAAGTTCAAAAAATTGGAAAATTTTAAAAAAAATTTTTTAGCTTCAAACAACCAAGAAAGTCTAAATCTACGTTCCGAACAATGTTTCGGGTATTTTCGGTGCATTTCATGCTCATATAATGAAAATGAGGACTTGGTCATTTTTGAAAAATTTCATGACCCCGGACCTGCAAAAAAGTTGAAAAAATTGGAAAATTTTCAAAAAATTTTTTTTACTTGAAACAACCGAGAGCGGCTTGATTTACGTTCCGAACACCGTTCGGGTAGTTTTGGTGCATTTCATGCTCATATAATGAAAATGAGGACTTGGTCATTTTTGAAAAATTTCATGACCCCGGACCTGCAAAATAGTTCAAAAAATTGGAAAATTTTCAAAAAAATTTTTTTACTTCAAACAACCAAGAAAGTCTAAATCTATGTTCCGAGCAATGTTTCGGGTAGTTTAGGTGCATTTCATGCTCATAAAATGAAAAGGAGGACTTGGTCATTTTTGAAAAATTTCATGACCCCGGACCTGTAAAAAAGTTCAAAAAATTGGAATATTTTCAAAAAATTTTTTTTGACTTCAAACAACCAAGAAAGTCTAAATCTACGTGCCGAACAATGTTTCGGGTAGTTTCGGTGGATTTCATGCTCATATAATGAAAATGAGGACTTGGTCATTTTTGAAAAATTTCATGACCCCGGATCTGCAAAAAAGTTCAAAAAATTTGAAAATTTAAAAAAAATTTTTTTACTTCAAACAAACAAGAAAGACTAAATCTATGTTCCGAGCAATGTTTCGGGTCGTTTAGGTGCATTTCATGCTCATAAAATGAAAAGGAGGACTTGGTCATTTTTGAAAAATTTCATGACCCCGGACCTGTAAAAAAGTTCAAAAAATTGGAAAATTTTCAAAAAATTTTTTTTTACTTCAAACAACCAAGAAAGTCTAAATCTACGTGCCGAACAATGTTTCGGGTAGTTTCGGTGGATTTCATGCTCATATAATGAAAATGAGGACTTGGTCATTTTTGAAAAATTTCATGACCCCGGATCTGCAAAAAAGTTCAAAAAATTTGAAAATTTAAAAAAAATTTTTTTTACTTCAAACAACCAAGAAAGTCTAAATCTACGTGCCGAACAATGTTTCGGGTAGTTTCGGTGCATTTCATGCTCATATAATGAAAATGAGGACTTGGTCATTTTTGAAAAATTTCATGACCCTGGACCTGCAAAAAAGTTGAAAAAATTGGAAAATTTTCAAAAAATTTTCTTTACCTGAAACAACCAAGAGCGGCTTGATTTACGTTCCGAACAACGTTTCGGGTAGTTTTGGTGCATTTCATGCTCATATAATGAAAATGAGGACTTGGTCATTTTTGAAAAATTTCATGACCCCGGACCTGCAAAAAAGTTGAAAAAATTGGAAAATTTTCAAAAAATTTTCTTTACCTGAAACAACCAAGAGCGGCTTGATTTACGTTCCGAACAACGTTTCGGGTAGTTTTGGTGCATTTCATGCTCATATAATGAAAATGAGGACTTGGTCATTTTTGAAAAATTTCATGACCCCGGACCTGCAAAAAAGTTCAAAAAATTGGAAAATTTTCAAAAAATTTTTTTTACTTCAAACAATCAAGAAATTCTAAATCTACGTTCCGAACAATGTTTCGGGTAGTTTCGGTGCATTTCATGCTCATAAAATGAAAGGAGGACTTGGTCATTTTTGAAAAATTTCATGACCCCGGACCTGCAAAAAAGTTCAAAAAATTGGAAAATTTTCAAAAAATTTTTTTTTAGCTTCAAACAACCAAGAAAGTCTAAATCTACGTTCCGAACAATGTTTCGGGTAGTTTCGGTGCATTTCATGCTCATATAATGAAAATGAGGACTTGGTCATTTTTGAAAAATTTCATGACCCCGGACCTGCAAAAAAGTTGAAAAAATTGGAAAATTTGCAAAAAATTTTTTTTACTTGAAACAACCGAGAGCAGCTTGATTTACGTTCCGAACACCGTTCGGGTAGTTTTGGTGCATTTCATGCTCATATAATGAAAATGAGGACTTGGTCATTTTTGAAAAATTTCATGACCCCGGACCTGCAAAAAAGTTCAAAAAATTTGAAATTTTCCAAAAAAATTTTTTTCCTTGAAACAACCAAGAACGGCTTGATTTACGTTCCGAACAATGTTTCGGGTAGTTTCGGTGCATTTCATGCTCATATAATGAAAATGAGGACTTGGTCATTTTTGAAAAATTTCATGACCCCGGACCTGCAAAAAAGTTCAAAAAATTTGAAATTTTCCAAAAAAAATTTTTTCCTTGAAACAACCAAGAACGGCTTGATTTACGTTCCGAACAATGTTTCGGGTAGTTTTGGTGCATTTCATGCTCATATAATGAGAATGAGGACTTGGTCATTTTTGAAAAATTTCATGACCCCGGACCTGCAAAAAAGTTCAAAAAATTTGAAATTTTCCAAAAAAAATTTTTTCCTTGAAACAACCAAGAACGGCTTGATTTACGTTCCGAACAATGTTTCGGGTAGTTTCGGTGCATTTCATGCTCATATAATGAAAATGAGGACTTGGTCATTTTTGAAAAATTTCATGACCCCGGACCTGCAAAAAAGTTCAAAAAATTGGAAAATTTCCAAAAAAATTTTTTTACTTCAAACAACCAAGAATGTCTAAATCTACGTTCCGAACAATGTTTCGGGTAGTTTTGGTGCATTTCATGCTCATATAATGAAAATGAGGACTTGTTCATTTTTGAAAAATTTCATGACCCCAGACCTGCAAAAAAGTTCAAAAAATTGGAAAATTTTCAAAAAATTTTTTTACTTCAAACAACCAAGAAAGTCTAAATCTACGTTCCGAACAATGTTTCGGGTAGTTTTGGTGCATTTCATGCTCATATAATGAGAATGAGGACTTGGTCATTTTTGAAAAATTTCATGACCCCGGACCTGCAAAAAAGTTCAAAAAATGGGAAAATTTTCAAAAAATTTTTTTTTACTTCAAACAACCAAGAAAGTCTAAATCTACGTTCCGAACAATGTTTCGGGTAGTTTTGGTGCATTTCATGCTCATATAATGAAAATGAGGACTTGGTCATTTTTGAAAAATTCCATGACCCCGGACCTGCAAAAAAGTTCAAAAAATTGGAAAATTTTCAAAAAAATTTTTTAGCTTCAAACAACCAAGAAAGTCTAAATCTACGTTCCGAACAATGTTTCGGGTAGTTTCGGTGCATTTCATGCTCATATAATGAAAATGAGGACTTGGTCATTTTTGAAAAATTTCATGACCCCGGACCTGCAAAAAAGTTGAAAAAATTGGAAAATTTTCAAAAAATTTTCTTTACCTGAAACAACCAAGAGCGGCTTGATTTACGTTCCGAACAACGTTTCGGGTAGTTTTGGTGCATTTCATGCTCATATAATGAAAATGAGGACTTGGTCATTTTTGAAAAATTTCATGACCCCGGACCTGCAAAACAGTTCAAAAAATTGGAAAATTTCCAAAAAAATTTGTTTGATTCAAACAACCAAGAAAGTCTAAATCTACGTTCCGAACAATGTTTCGGGTAGTTTCGGTGCATTTGATGCTCAACTTATGAAAATGAGGACTTGGTCATTTTTGAAAAACTTCATGACCCCGGACCTGCAAAAAAGTTCAAAAAATTGGAGAATTTGCAAAAACTTTTTTTACTTCAAACAACCAAGAAAGTCTAAATCTACGTGCCGAACAATGTTTCGGGTAGTTTTGATGCATTTCATGCTCATATAATGAAAATAAGGACTTGGTCATTTTTGAAAAATTTCATGACCCCGGACCTGCAAAAAAGTTCAAAAAATTTGAAATTTTCCAAAAAAATTTTTTTCCTTGAAACAACCAAGAACGGCTTGATTTACGTTCCGAACAATGTTTCGGGTAGTTTCGGTGCATTTCATGCTCATATAATGAAAATGAGGACTTGGCCATTTTTGAAAAATTTCATGACCCCGGACCTGCAAAACAGTTCAAAAAATTGGAAAATTTCCAAAAAAATTTGTTTGATTCAAACAACCAAGAAAGTCTAAATCTACGTTCCGAACAATGTTTCGGGTAGTTTCGGTGCATTTGATGCTCAACTTATGAAAATGAGGACTTGGTCATTTTTGAAAAACTTCATGACCCCGGACCTGCAAAAAAGTTCAAAAAATTGGAGAATTTGCAAAAACTTTTTTTACTTCAAACAACCAAGAAAGTCTAAATCTACGTGCCGAACAATGTTTCGGGTAGTTTTGGTGCATTTCATGCTCATACAATGAAAATGAGGACTTGGTCATTTTTGAAAAATTTCATGACCCCGGACCTGCAAAAAAGTTCAAATAATCGGAAAATTTTCAAAAATTTTTTTTTACTTGAAACAACCAAGAACGGCTTGATTTACGTTCTGAACAACGTTTCGGGTAGTTTTGGTGCATTTCATGCTCATGTAATGAAAAAGAGGACTTGGTCATTTTTGAAAAATTTCATGACCCCGGACCTGCAAAAAAGTTCAAATAATTGGAAAATTTTCAAAAAAATTTTTTTACTTGAAACAACCAAGAACGGCTTGATTTACGTTCCGAACAACGTTTCGGGTAGTTTCGGTGGATTTCATGCTCATATAATGAAAATGAGGACTTGGTCATTTTTGAAAAATTTCATGACCCCGGATCTGCAAAAAAGTTTAAAAAATTTGAAAATTTAAAAAAAATTTTTTTTACTTCAAACAACCAAGAAAGTCTAAATCTACGTTCCGAACAATGTTTCGGGTAGTTTCGGTGCATTTCATGCTCATATAATGAAAATGAGGACTTGGTCATTTTTGAAAAATTTCATGACCCCGGACCTGCAAAAAAGTTCAAAAAATTTGAAATTTTTCAAAAAAATTTTTTTACTTCAAACAACCAAGAATGTCTAAATCTACGTTCCGAACAATGTTTCGGGTAGTTTTGGTGCATTTCATGCTCATATAATGAGAATGAGGACTTGGTCATTTTTGAAAAATTTCATGACCCCGGACCTGCAAAAAAGTTCAAAAAATTGGAAAATTTTCAAAAAATTTTTTTTACTTCAAACAATCAAGAAATTCTAAATCTACGTTCCGAACAATGTTTCGGGTAGTTTCGGTGCATTTCATGCTCATAAAATGAAAGGAGGACTTGGTCATTTTTGAAAAATTTCATGACCCCGGACCTGCAAAAAAGTTCAAAAAATTGGAAAATTTTCAAAAAATTTTTTTTTAGCTTCAAACAACCAAGAAAGTCTAAATCTACGTTCCGAACAATGTTTCGGGTAGTTTCGGTGCATTTCATGCTCATATAATGAAAATGAGGACTTGGTCATTTTTGAAAAATTTCATGACCCCGGACCTGCAAAAAAGTTGAAAAAATTGGAAAATTTGCAAAAAATTTTTTTTACTTGAAACAACCGAGAGCAGCTTGATTTACGTTCCGAACACCGTTCGGGTAGTTTTGGTGCATTTCATGCTCATATAATGAAAATGAGGACTTGGTCATTTTTGAAAAATTTCATGACCCCGGACCTGCAAAAAAGTTCAAAAAATTTGAAATTTTCCAAAAAAATTTTTTTCCTTGAAACAACCAAGAACGGCTTGATTTACGTTCCGAACAATGTTTCGGGTAGTTTCGGTGCATTTCATGCTCATATAATGAAAATGAGGACTTGGTCATTTTTGAAAAATTTCATGACCCCGGACCTGCAAAAAAGTTCAAAAAATTTGAAATTTTCCAAAAAAAATTTTTTCCTTGAAACAACCAAGAACGGCTTGATTTACGTTCCGAACAATGTTTCGGGTAGTTTTGGTGCATTTCATGCTCATATAATGAGAATGAGGACTTGGTCATTTTTGAAAAATTTCATGACCCCGGACCTGCAAAAAAGTTCAAAAAATTTGAAATTTTCCAAAAAAAATTTTTTCCTTGAAACAACCAAGAACGGCTTGATTTACGTTCCGAACAATGTTTCGGGTAGTTTCGGTGCATTTCATGCTCATATAATGAAAATGAGGACTTGGTCATTTTTGAAAAATTTCATGACCCCGGACCTGCAAAAAAGTTCAAAAAATTGGAAAATTTCCAAAAAAATTTTTTTACTTCAAACAACCAAGAATGTCTAAATCTACGTTCCGAACAATGTTTCGGGTAGTTTTGGTGCATTTCATGCTCATATAATGAAAATGAGGACTTGTTCATTTTTGAAAAATTTCATGACCCCAGACCTGCAAAAAAGTTCAAAAAATTGGAAAATTTTCAAAAAATTTTTTTACTTCAAACAACCAAGAAAGTCTAAATCTACGTTCCGAACAATGTTTCGGGTAGTTTTGGTGCATTTCATGCTCATATAATGAGAATGAGGACTTGGTCATTTTTGAAAAATTTCATGACCCCGGACCTGCAAAAAAGTTCAAAAAATGGGAAAATTTTCAAAAAATTTTTTTTTACTTCAAACAACCAAGAAAGTCTAAATCTACGTTCCGAACAATGTTTCGGGTAGTTTTGGTGCATTTCATGCTCATATAATGAAAATGAGGACTTGGTCATTTTTGAAAAATTCCATGACCCCGGACCTGCAAAAAAGTTCAAAAAATTGGAAAATTTTCAAAAAAATTTTTTAGCTTCAAACAACCAAGAAAGTCTAAATCTACGTTCCGAACAATGTTTCGGGTAGTTTTGGTGCATTTCATGCTCATATAATGAGAATGAGGACTTGGTCATTTTTGAAAAATTTCATGACCCCGGACCTGCAAAAAAGTTCAAAAAATGGGAAAATTTTCAAAAAATTTTTTTTTACTTCAAACAACCAAGAAAGTCTAAATCTACGTTCCGAACAATGTTTCGGGTAGTTTTGGTGCATTTCATGCTCATATAATGAAAATGAGGACTTGGTCATTTTTGAAAAATTCCATGACCCCGGACCTGCAAAAAAGTTCAAAAAATTGGAAAATTTTCAAAAAAATTTTTTAGCTTCAAACAACCAAGAAAGTCTAAATCTACGTTCCGAACAATGTTTCGGGTAGTTTCGGTGCATTTCATGCTCATATAATGAAAATGAGGACTTGGTCATTTTTGAAAAATTTCATGACCCCGGACCTGCAAAAAAGTTGAAAAAATTGGAAAATTTTCAAAAAATTTTCTTTACCTGAAACAACCAAGAGCGGCTTGATTTACGTTCCGAACAACGTTTCGGGTAGTTTTGGTGCATTTCATGCTCATATAATGAAAATGAGGACTTGGTCATTTTTGAAAAATTTCATGACCCCGGACCTGCAAAACAGTTCAAAAAATTGGAAAATTTCCAAAAAAATTTGTTTGATTCAAACAACCAAGAAAGTCTAAATCTACGTTCCGAACAATGTTTCGGGTAGTTTCGGTGCATTTGATGCTCAACTTATGAAAATGAGGACTTGGTCATTTTTGAAAAACTTCATGACCCCGGACCTGCAAAAAAGTTCAAAAAATTGGAGAATTTGCAAAAACTTTTTTTACTTCAAACAACCAAGAAAGTCTAAATCTACGTGCCGAACAATGTTTCGGGTAGTTTTGATGCATTTCATGCTCATATAATGAAAATAAGGACTTGGTCATTTTTGAAAAATTTCATGACCCCGGACCTGCAAAAAAGTTCAAAAAATTTGAAATTTTCCAAAAAAATTTTTTTCCTTGAAACAACCAAGAACGGCTTGATTTACGTTCCGAACAATGTTTCGGGTAGTTTCGGTGCATTTCATGCTCATATAATGAAAATGAGGACTTGGCCATTTTTGAAAAATTTCATGACCCCGGACCTGCAAAACAGTTCAAAAAATTGGAAAATTTCCAAAAAAATTTGTTTGATTCAAACAACCAAGAAAGTCTAAATCTACGTTCCGAACAATGTTTCGGGTAGTTTCGGTGCATTTGATGCTCAACTTATGAAAATGAGGACTTGGTCATTTTTGAAAAACTTCATGACCCCGGACCTGCAAAAAAGTTCAAAAAATTGGAGAATTTGCAAAAACTTTTTTTACTTCAAACAACCAAGAAAGTCTAAATCTACGTGCCGAACAATGTTTCGGGTAGTTTTGGTGCATTTCATGCTCATACAATGAAAATGAGGACTTGGTCATTTTTGAAAAATTTCATGACCCCGGACCTGCAAAAAAGTTCAAATAATCGGAAAATTTTCAAAAATTTTTTTTTACTTGAAACAACCAAGAACGGCTTGATTTACGTTCTGAACAACGTTTCGGGTAGTTTTGGTGCATTTCATGCTCATTTAATGAAAAAGAGGACTTGGTCATTTTTGAAAAATTTCATGACCCCGGACCTGCAAAAAAGTTCAAATAATTGGAAAATTTTCAAAAAAATTTTTTTACTTGAAACAACCAAGAACGGCTTGATTTACGTTCCGAACAACGTTTCGGGTAGTTTCGGTGGATTTCATGCTCATATAATGAAAATGAGGACTTGGTCATTTTTGAAAAATTTCATGACCCCGGATCTGCAAAAAAGTTTAAAAAATTTGAAAATTTAAAAAAAATTTTTTTTACTTCAAACAACCAAGAAAGTCTAAATCTACGTTCCGAACAATGTTTCGGGTAGTTTCGGTGCATTTCATGCTCATATAATGAAAATGAGGACTTGGTCATTTTTGAAAAATTTCATGACCCCGGACCTGCAAAAAAGTTCAAAAAATTTGAAATTTTTCAAAAATTCTTTTTACATGAAACAACTGAGAATGGCTTTATTTACGTTCCGAACACTGTTTCGGGTGGTTTCAGTGTATTTCATGCCCATATAATGAAAATGAGGACTTGGTCATTTTTGAAAAATTACCTTGACCCCAGACCTGCAAAAAAGTTCAAAAAATTTATTTTACTCTAAAAAGCCAGCAAAGGTTAAAGCCATCAAAAAGTTTATGGTTAAAGAAATTGTGGCTTTACAAAGTTTTTAAAACTGAAAGCCAGTATTATTTCAAAGACCAGTCATCACAAGCCTTCCAAAACAAGAATTGAGAAAAAAGCTAGTGTGAATAGTCTTAGATCTGACCCCAGGAAGGATTCTTCAAAAACAAATAAATCAATTAAAAACAAAAATGCTTTCAGATCGTTTATGGGCTCAAACTAAGCTGGAAATTAAGGAACTCCAGCCACCTTTGAGCAATTTTGAAGAGGGACTTGGCCACTTATGGCAGTCTTTTAATTAGGCAAAACAGCAGTATATTGTCTTGATCTAAGAAACAGTAAACCAAAACATATTCCCATTTCCCAACTGTTCCCATTCCAACAAAACAGCTGATTGTAAACAAACAAACTAATAATGCCCTTTGCTAGGCCTTGGCTGGATCAAAATTGCAAAAGTATATCCTTCGCTAGGCTACAAGTTCAAAAAAGTATATCCTTGCCCACAGCATATTTTCAGGAACTTTTTCTATGGAAGAACCTATATTTAGTTAAATGTCTGAATCTATGAAATTTAAGTTGGTAAGAAAAAAGGAGAAAACCTATTGAGATGCAATCTGTTGCGGGATACTTTTTGAGAAAATCGTTCCGAGTCATTCTAATTATAAGTTCATAAAATCTGTTTACAATATTTCACACAAGAGTAGGTGATAAACCCCAATAATACCAGACCTGGTTAATTGAGACCCGCATCCATGCTCGCCTTCGGTTAGCTATTCATGGCTCGCCTCAATGTCAGTTCACATGTTAACCGCCCCCTTGGTCTTCCTTTCATTTCTCCACACCTCTTGAAGTAAAACTAAAAAATTGATAGGAACTTGATCCCCTATGTTTTGACTTCGAAATAACATTATTCACCTTTCAATCTCTCAGGAAGTAATCTACCCCATGTAAACTGGTTAACTACTTAACAAGTCACGCAAAAACAAACAAAGCATTTTTAAATGCAATAGGGAAGAGAGTCCTTTGAATGGTTTCATTTTCACCAGAAGGCTATTTGAAGGCCATTTAAAATGTCATTTGACAGGGTTGCCTTTAAGATATTCATAATATTCCTAACACGTTGAAACTCAAATGGCTTCAACATGGTGAGTAACCAGAAAGAAGCGACTGTTGAGCTAAGAACTTCAAAATATTTGACAAAGAAGCTGTTCTTGGAAGAAAAATGGAGGAGATAGATAGAAAGAGGATGATGACATTCGCTTGGTGCAAACTTCACACCAAATAACTTTAAGTAATTTATGAACAGCTGTGGTTTCTTATAACTGGCTACAATGTTAACTAAAGTATACAGGAAATCCCCCACTGATAGATGTAGTATGATTTTAAGTTGCTTTTTAAGGCCCGGTACGAAACTGTCATCTCTCAAAATCTTTTAATCTTAAAATTTTCAGTACTAGCTGAATTCATCAGTTTCGCTTAATAAAATATGTGTATGTTCCGGTGCTTGATGACAGTTGATGACATTAACATCAAAATGACAGTTTTTATCAAAATGAATGTTAACCTGTACTTATGTTACAACAATTCACACTAGGTGATTTAATTTTGGTTCTATTCAAACCTTGTTCTAGTGAGAATGTTATTGATTTCCGATTCTTTTACTTCTTTTGGAGAATTGCCGTCTTGTTTGTAAACTTAGCTGTTAAAGACTGTTGTTTATTCATATACTTTTATTGATAATTTTCAAGAGACTAGAAATCACCCCAACTGACTTTACCAAGGAGAGCGATGTACCACTCGCATGCTAAAATGCTCAGGGCAATCCTGTAATAAGATCAAGGCTCAGATTAAAGGGGTCAGGCATTCTTTGGTGTGTACTTTGGCAAAATAATGTTGCTGATTGCTTGATCTAAAGCAACTGTAAATTTTTCTGGTGAACAGACACTGATGTTGTTGTTAATAACTGATTAAAATTCAAGGTGCTATCTCTGTATATGATCCAAAGCCAGTATGGATACCATGGCAGCTGCACTCCCGAGAATTTTTGTAAAATAATGGGTGCACTCTTGCACACCCAAAAGATAGGCGTGGTTTGGGTGCGTTATTGGCTGTGGCTCAAATTAGAAAGCTTTCTCAAATATGGCAAAATGACTTTTTAAATTTTTCTGCAACTGAGATTGGAAAAGAATATGTCCTTCCAAATTGAGTGATCCACTTTAGATTAGGGCCAGCAAAAAGTTCTCAGTGGGGCTGAGGCAAAACTGCAAAGAAAAAGCACTCTTGTGTGCAAAGCGAGCAGAAAATTTTTGTGACCCCTTTCTTTAGATTGGCTGCAGAATACACTGCAGAATATTGTTTGCAGTCATTTTCTTGCAATTGTTTCAATATTACTTTATTTAAACTGTTTCATTGTCACATTTTATTATTATTTCCATTCTACAAATGGATTACTATCATTAAACTATAAACAAATGAATTTCATTCCTAAAATGGAATTCCTTTTATATAAGATTCCTTAGATATCAAGGGCCTTAGGCAATTGGCCCCTTGCCCCCCTCTCTGTGGCCCTGCTTGTGAGTTTATGTTTTTGGACATTTTAAACATTGTTTTTTTTAAATTATCTCTTTACTTGCCAAATCTTTAGGAATTTGATAGGTTAGTGATAGGTAAGCACAATTCAACTTTAAATCATGAATTTCCCAGAGATGTAAAATTGATGTAAACAGGAAAAGTGCCGGACAAAATATGCACACACAGAGCTTGATGCAAATTCAAATGTGCACACTTATCACAAATGCACTCTTGCACTGCCGGGTAATAGCTTAGCTTGTACACTCCCGAGATCTCGTTGAAAACTGCCATGAAATCCAGACCGGATTCCGAAATACACGTTCGTGAATCTTGTTTATTTCATTATCTAATTTTCTATCATGGAACATCCATACAAGTGGGAAAAAACTAGAACGAAACATTTTAAAAATGTCATTGTTTGGGCTAGTTGAGGTGCACCTATAAATGAGGTGCGATTTTATAAAGCATAAAGTTGGTGAAAAGTCCTCACTACGCTATACGCGCCATGGTAAAAAACTCTAAAGTTACTTACAAATGTTTCAACCTCTTGTTTCAATGGCTATTTTGAATTTTACTGTGAAAAAGTTTCTCCTGTCGGTTGCAATACGGCGACGTCCTAAGATGGACCCTGCAATGTGGAATCATCGCTTAGCTGGAGAAGCTCAATCCATGTGTGGAAACGGCCATTTTACTTCGCGCGAGTTATGCTGGAAACGAGGTTGCACACAATATCGAGGTCCCCAAATTCCGCATACTTTGTTAGTTATTTAATTTTTAGTTAGTTATATAGTTACTTCGCCGGTTATCTATTAAACGTATTTTTTGCATTGTAGCTTACACTGATTCAAATGAAAAGTTAGATACATACCAGACTCTATCATCAGAAGAAATAAAGTATACTTATATAAAATGTCTGGAGAAAAGAAATATAGCTTATAACTTTTCGTTGCATCCATATATTAGTCGAATTCATTGTAATATCAATTGTAGCATAAAGGGCGCATGAGCTTGCAAACTCCTGTCCCATAAGTTTCTCAAATTTAATTCATCTATGATATAAATAAATTTTGGTACAATATATAAATAAGAGGTTCGCGTCTGACTAGTGGTACCGGTCTCCGTCCAATGACGTCGCACACAACACTTCTCAAATAGGTATTCCGAGGAGACGAAGGAATACACCTGCGGTTAGGTGGGCAATTAGGTCCCACGTTAGGCTCTTTTGCTTATGGTCTTATTACAGGCACAGTATAACAGTTTGGTTCTTTCTGGACATGCTACAAGTCTCTCTCTCACTATTTGTATCAGGTTTTTCTAGTCGAAACAAGTAAGGTTCTCTCTCCTGTACTGTAATCACTTGAAAGATTTCACTCCCTATGCATCTCTCTGCATGTAAGTATGTAAGGACCATCTCGGCCTATATACCTATAAAATAGAAAAATTAATCCTTAGTTCTCGCAGCTTGTGTATACAGAAACACTTGGGTAAGCGGCGTCCGATTAGTCAATAAAAAAATGAAACCAATCAAATGCTCGGTTCTTCCTCTCACATTACTTGCTATCTGCGTCTGGATATGAATTGCTGCGTACCAGTGGTGTGCTGGCAGGGGGTAAGAGAGCAATTGCCCCGCTGCTGATCAAAAATGAGGGATGCCAAGATGAATTTTCTCCCTTTAGGGCTATCTAAGGGCTTCTCCAACGGTGCTTTAGACCTGCAACATTGAGGAGGCTGTTCTCTCTGAGGAAGGGTTGTGTTAAATGGATGCTTACGTCGAAAATGAATGAAACTTTGAAGAATGACGATTTCTGCTAGCGGCTATACTTTTCCTTCCATGTCCATCTTATAACATCCCAAGGCTAAACTTTAATCTAAACAGCTAACATTAACGACGACGGTTCTTCGCAAACTCTAATACCTATTGCAATATCCCGAAAAATGTAACGACTAACGAGGTACAGCGCAGTCTTTCTCAAGCACTGCCTGACCTAAATGTACCTTAAATCTAAAACTTCTAATATTTAGCCTTTCATTTATATAACTTCTGAATCTCTCTTCGAATCTCTCAAAATCTAACTAACTACGGATACAAAATGATAACAATCCCAATGCTAAGGCTGGCATTTTTTTAGCTCTATTACAGCTGTTCTTTTCTATGTGAGAAGGAACGTGTTGTTTTATCCTATGCAATCGCAGGGCCGCCGGACGCAGGATTGAGCAGCGGGGGGGGGGTGGGGGGGGCAAAAGGAATAAAAAGGGCACAAACATATAATTTTTCATAATATTGGTTATTGCCAAAATAGGCAATTCAGAAATTTAGAAAAAAAATAAGACAGCGTAAATGGCTATGTGCTCCATTTAGGAGTCATGCACTCTTGGGCATACTTAATTGTATAATTCCTCATGGAAAGGGCTGTATTGTCATATAATATGGAGTTGCGGATTACAAGCCATAGAATTAGATTGACCAAATGTATTGCAGAGGTTTGTGACAGCAACTAAAAAATTCCAGGTAATTGATATTTTAATCAGGTAAATTTGCAGTCCACATCCCCCCTTCCCCTCCCCCTCAACAAGACCTGTCTTGCTACGACCCTGAGAGTCTACTTTCTCCGTTCTGAATATAAGCACCAAGCAAATTGCGGCTTATCACTTACCTCTAGTAACCATTTGACAATTAGCTTTTTCTCTTTTCTGTGAAGATAATCTTTCAGGCTTATTCTTAATGATGAATTTTTAATTTTAATATAAATATAATTTTAAATATAATATTTAACTTTAACTTGAAAATGTCACAAAATCAATGCTTCATTTAATTCTAAATTGGGCATTATCATTTAAAAAAGAGCTTCCTGCCTACCAGTTTTACTTGCAGTAGGCAGGCTATGATTCAGGGCTATGGCGCGGAAAGGACCTTTACATAAAACAGTTTATTATAAAGGAAGCATAAATCTATTTGAAAAACTTTAATTGTGCCAAATTGACCACCGTATTACTTTTTCATTTTTCCAAATCTCATTCTGCTTTTTGGAAATGAAAGTGGACGCATTTTATAATCGCATTTCATTTCTAACAATAATGCATTATTCCAGGTATGGCTTTCTCCTGCAAGGGTCCCAACTAGCCTTAAATTAAATATTAGAGTATTTGAAATTAATTTTGTGTTGTTTATGTTTAGAACGTCTTTTCGACGGTCTTAAAAACAGGCTGTATTGTTTGCTACCTAGCTTCTTGAGGTAGTTTTTTAGAACACTGAAAAGCTATTGCTTATCGAGCAATGTCCCGGTCCTTACTCTCGATGTGACCATTCCTCGTGATTCTTGC
Organism: Rhopilema esculentum; assembly: GCF_057945365.1. Taxonomy (NCBI): domain Eukaryota; kingdom Metazoa; phylum Cnidaria; class Scyphozoa; order Rhizostomeae; family Rhizostomatidae; genus Rhopilema; species Rhopilema esculentum. Next base: position 7,244,255 of record NC_142823.1, on the reverse strand, counting down.
TCCTGGAATTACAGAGAGCTGGTGATTCTCCTCACTCTGAGGGAA